>NC_053027.1:430972624-431005163 GCF_003073215.2 Triticum urartu | reverse complement strand
AAGAGATCGATGGCTCGTCTGCAGGTCAACTGCGATGCCGGCATCTTCGTCGCCGGCTCGACTGGTCACCTTGGCTCGACCGAGGACCGGCTCCATCTCCGATCGTCATGTTCGGACGAGGCCTTCATCAACATCAACTCCGATCTCTATCAAGATCATGGAGGAATCATCCATGGAGCTCGGGGGCTCAACGTCAACATTGCCCTCGGGCGACCGTGCTGTTTTTCCGAACAGCAAACTTGTATCCGCTGCCACCTCTTAGAGCATCGCTTTGACGATCCCTTTGGTGGAATTGTGCGGAATTGAGTCTACAACATGCAAAATTTCGTCGAGTTCCGATGGAGGAATCTCCGACAATCTACGATATACCGGAGCCCTGTCAAATCTGGACGGGAATCTGGACGAGTTTAGGGCGTGGTCTCCAGAGCCCAGCTCGGAGGTCCTTTGGAAGATCCAACCGTTCATCTACTGCGGAATTCCCATATCTACCACCCCTCCAAATTTCAGCTCGATCCGACGGTTCAAACTCCGGGAACCTTCCGATGAGTGGACCAATTTTCGGATGTTTTCTGCGCGAATACGGATCCGACCCGAATTCATGTTTCTTTATGAACGTGATATTGGACAACCTTTTTAGAGGAATTCTCTTCTAGGTATTGTGCGTTGTTTTTAAACACGTGCTAAATTTTTAAGCCTCCCCTGAGGTCATGCTTCATCATCATGCTGGTGTCAAACCAGTCCGGCAATATTGCTCCAAGGCTGCCGACCTGTGCTAGACACGTCGTCACTTTGTTGAGCCGAGCTCAACTTCTTCGGATCATCATCTCGGCAAGCCGAACAAGAGTCCGGCATCGCGAAGGATAAATCATCACCAACATCGCCGCCCCACGGATTACACGGAGCGGGCATACCGGCATCGCCGCACGGTCACTTCATCAAGCCGGCATCGACCACGTCACGACCTGCATCGGCAGGGCCGCACTATTGCTTCTTCAAGCTGGTGTCCATCACGCCGACCTACTTCGACTCATCGGCTGACATCGAGGCTTCGACATCTCGGCTGGACTGGGGGCTTCGCCATCTCTTCATCAACCTACTCCGGACACTTCGGCGTCACTAGCCGACCAGCTCCGTCACGTTAGCTGGACCGAGGGCTTTGCCTCGGCGAGCCAACCTTTGCCAGCATCCCATATCGCTTTATCGCCCATCAGGCAATGGGTGTGCAGATCGAGTCCCAATTTTGGGAATCACCTTTCTTCGGATTGCTACAACAAATAAACCAGGTGCTATTAATCCTAGTATTTTTTTGCTTGTTTGGGTTTATTTTTCCCAAGGAATTATTACTCTGGTTTGTCCATCATCTGTACACAGTATCAAATGATGGCCGCATTAACGAGGTCGCGTGGTGGTTCGTTAGTTTCCGTACATAGTCCGGCGAACGCCGCATCCGGACTCGGACCGACCTGTGAATTCAGGCTTTGCCACGCCTTTACCAATCACGCCGACGCCCTGCATCGACATTGACTTCGGCGCCAGGCCATATTTCTTTTATTACTCACTTTGCATAAATTATTTATTATGCAACGATTTTTTTAATTATTATTATTACTATTATCTCCGGTTTGCACTATTTTTTGTGCACAGGAAAATGATCCGGGGACTTCGTCGTCACTCTGCCAGTCTGCATTGACCGTGCTATGTCACCACTTCGGCGTGTCGAGCTCTCCGCTCCGCCACCTCGGGACCGGCTTGGGGGATGGAACCTTGTCCCGCATCAAGCTCGGACCGCGTCATCAATGCCGAACACATTAACCAGCTAAGTCGCTTTCATGCTCAAAGTTTTAATTTTTAACTTGTGTTCGGTTCGACCAAGCATTATACTTTTTTGGAAAAAAGTTGCTTGTAAAAAATTTCCTTGTCCAAACTTTGTTTGTGACACACATATTCAAATACCCCGTTTATTTGGGGGCTTCCTTTATGAAGCTTTTCCTCTTGCATATGATTATACTTGTACGGCTTCGTTCCTTGTTCGTGTATTACGCCACAATATGCACCATATTGACTTAAGGATTTGCAAGCTGGGTTGCCTGGCTCCTGTGCTTACCCCTACGTTCCCGATTGTTCGGCTAGGGAGTAAAGGGAGCACCTCTGCGATTGTCACGACGGTCCTCCGAGCTCTGACCTCAGACTGGGTGAAGCCGAAAGCTAGCGCTCTTATTGTTTTCAATCATGGTCGGCACACAACGGAACTCATGAGTACAAAAAATCTATTGCACAAGTCTCATAGTAATAATGAGCACCGAAGAAAGGTATCGGTGGGGGTACTATTTTCTTCGAAGATGCTTCTTACACTTCGTCTGTAATATAGCATAAGTTCCCTGAGCGCGCTTTGTCTGTTACAGCCTTATGGCCGTTGCCTGGTTATCGGAAACACTGTCGATATTCTCGACAGGTGGAGTACATAACACTTTTCGGTCCTTGACCGAAGAGGGAGAAGCCGACGGTCGGTTAAGACGCGTTTAAAGTTCGGTTGAACAAAGATATGATATTAGTACTTCGGTACATACAATCATTATACATAAAATTCTTTTACCCAAGTCACTTGGGGGCTCTTAAATTTATATGAGCCGTTTTATAATAAGTGTTCTTCTTCTTAGTCGTTGCAAAGTTTTATTACTATTATTATTATCACTCCTTTTTTCGACACGAGTGTGTGGTCACTAGCCGGGGAGCCTAATTTCTCTCTCAAAGCCGCTAGAGTTTAGTTTGCTAAACTGGCCTAATGAGAAGTACTCCGCCTTCGGGATAGGAGGTTGAAGCCGTAGGCTGACCCGCTTGGAAGTCTTGAGATAGGATGTGTCATGTTAAAGCACGACAGAAGCTCTTTTTTTTCTAAGACCAATTTTCGGATTGGCACCGAACACTTGATCTTGTTCGGACGTCATGTTTTTACTGACGTTTTTGGTTTTCCAAGCTTTTTGGCACTTTTAAACTATTTGTGTGTTTTCAGCACAAGTTCTCGCAGTGCAACGCCGGACACCTTTAGAGATTCGGCAAAAACATTCTCGGATATTGCTATATATGCATCGGTTTCGAATTGTGTCTTCGGTCAATAGTTGGGTTGCCCGGCTCCTGCACTTGCTTCCTACGTTCCGCTTTGTTCGGCTAGGCGTGCAAAGGGAGAACCACTGCGATTGTGCTTCCAGCTCACATGGTTAAGCACCTAGTGGAGAAAGCCGAAAACTGACTGTCACAATAAGCGTAAACTGGTCAGCGATCCGATGACTGTGTTAAATGACGGGCCATTCATAACATGGCCGAAGTGTTTACGGCTTGACCTCGACTGTCGCCGAACACTACCGGGGGCTATTAACTGGCCTCCCAAACTAAATCCTCGATATTTTGCTCTTACATTAGAGCTGAGGTTTCATGATCATGCTTAGCATGACAACCCAAAGAAAGGAACCGATAGCGGGACTATTTTCTTTGGAAGACATTTCTTATGTTAAACAGTAATATAACATATCTCTCTGCGTACCTTTGTTTATAAAACCGTATGGCCAGATTGCCTTGTTTGTCGTAAATCTTTGCCCTCATAAAGGCTTTATAAAGTAGGACAAACACTCCTCGGCTACTGGCCGAGGAGGTGGAAGCCGATGGTCGGTCAACAAAGTTTTGTACAATGCGGATCTGAGCAATGATACATAGAGTCATTACACATAATTTGTGATTTTACTATGGATATCGATCCTTAATTCGGCCACCCGTGCCCGCATTAAGGCTCGGGGGCTACTGGGCTTCGGGCTTATTATTTACAAATATTAAAGGGGCACATCAATCCCCTGATCTGGTGTTGCCACCCGACCAGTGTCTCGGGGGCTACTGCATTGCCTGTTCAATGCAGAAAATTTTAGTGCATAATACTTCCGAGGAGATTTTGATCCTCAAGTTGGTCGGCCGCACCCAACCTGAGTCTCGAGGACTGAGCACGCCGCTTTTTGTGTCCCGAAGTATTCTGCCGAGCTAGGACTTGATCCTCAGGCCGATTTTGCAAATCAACCTGAGTCTCAGCGGCTACTGGGATCAGCGGTCTTACGTCATCCTTCAGTGCATCTCGGGTTTTAGACCGATACCCCTTGAGGGCTACTGGCTATATATCTCGGCAGAGAATAAATTGCACCAATCAAAAATATTGACAAAAAATCGGCCCACAGTCGGGGTGGTGCACCACCTCGGAAGCAGTCCGGCATAAAGCTCGGGCGCTAGTGGCTGGCTCCATAGAGGGCATTTCCGGCATTAAGCTCGGCTAAACTCCTTCAACTTTTTTGAACCAAGGTGATTTATGACAGTCCCGGCGTTGGAGCTTGGACATAGTCCGGCGTTGGAGCTCGGATACATCAGTCCGGCGTTGGAGCTCGGATACATTCCTGGCGTTGGAGCTCGGAAGCGGTCCGCGTTGGTGCTCGTCTGCAAAAGATACCTCGAATGCAGTCCGGCGGGAGCTCGGACGCAAGAGGACACTGCCTCCCGGGAACAACTTCAAACCCGAGGTGTGGCATAAAAATAACAAGGCATTGATAAAGGCCGGAAACTTAAAGGGGCTCCTCGGATACCCGACGAAACTCGTCGAATGCATTTCGGCGATCCTCAAGATCGAAGATGAGAAGATTTGTTGAACCAGTTTTCAAGACCGACACCGAAGATGAAGAACAGTTCGGAAGAATCGAGGAGCGTCCCTAACTTGAAGACCGGTTCAGGGGGCTACTGACGGTGTCCTGGACTAGGGGGTACTCACCACGTCATCTCCCGATCTGTTAGATTGGGCCGAGGACCCCCATGGCCGTATACTCATGGGCCAGTTCGGACAGCTGCCGCATACAAGGAAGATTCCACAAGACTTGGCGATCAAGACAAGGACCTCCCCACCGGCGTATTCGGCTAGGACTCTTGTTATCCTAGGCCTCTGGTGCATTATAAGAGGCCAGGCTAGTCGATAGATGATATACAAAATCATACCATAGGCTAGCTTCTAGGGTTTAGCCTCTACGATCTCGTGGTAGATCAACTCTTGTAATACTCATATCAAATCAAGCAGGACGTAGGGTTTTACCTCCATCAAGAGGGCCCGAACCTGGGTAAAACACGTTCCCCTGCCTCTACCATCCGGAGGAGCACAGGGGCCCACGAGGCAGGGGGCGCGCCCTAGGGGGGGCGCCCCCCACCCTCGTGACCGCCTCTTGTTCCTTGAGCAGGGTCCAAGTCTCCTGGATCACGTTCGGTGAGAAAATCACGTTCCCGAAGATTTTATTCCGTTTGGACTCCGTTTGATATTCCGTTTCTTCGAAACACTGAAATAGGCAAAAAAAACAGCAATTCTGGGCTGGGCCTCGGTTAATAGGTTAGTCCCAAAAATAATATAAAAGTGGAAAAGCCCAATATAGTCCAAAACAGTAGATAATATAGCATGGAGCAATCAAAAATTATAGATACGTTGGAGACGTATCAGGGCACTTAAGCCATCAACGAGAAAGCTAAGTAGCCGCTTAAAGCAGTATAGGCGCGTTTATGCGCTACAACTAGACGCTAAACGTACAGTATAGTAAAGCACGGTCATCGCGCTACATTACGTTGTTAGTGGACGGCTGTTCAAAACCGACTACTAATATCTGTAGCTGTTGCCTGTGACCCGCCGCTACTACATAATTTGGAAAAACCAAAAGAGAGAGATAACCCAGCGGATGTCATGTGTCAATGTTCGATCTAGCGATCAAAGGGGTGCGAAGGTGCTGAGAGCAGCTGTTGCGACTCGGCATGCTGTAGGAGTTCGACGGGGCGACAGGACCGGCGGCTGACGCACCAGTTGGCCGGGAGCAGGGAGATCTCGGACGCGTGCCTCGTGGAAGCCGTCGAGGGCCGGTGCGGAGGCCAGCCCGGCGTGGGCTGGGAGCTGGAGGACCTGCATCTTGGCATCGTGTGGGGAGCAGCACCTCGGCGCCGTCGCCGTTGAGGTCGGCGACGAGCGGCGGCGGGAGGCGGTCCACGTCGTGCTTGATCGGGAACCCGTCGTCCGACAGCTGGTACCACCTCCCGGAACGAGAAGTCGCCCTCGTGCTGCCGGAGGAGGAGGGGGATGGGTCAGCTAGCGTTCCGGATCGAATCGGAGAGGGGGGAGGAGGAGGGCTGACCTGGAGCAAGAAGAAGACGGTGAAGGCGGCGAGGAGGAGGATGCCGAGGTCGCGCTTCCGCATCTTGGCGGCGGCGAGGAGCTCCGGCGACCGCCCACCGAAGGGATCTCGGAGAGGGAGGGGGAAGAAAGCAGAGTGTACCAGCGGCGGCCACCGCTGGAGTATGAGGGAGAGACGAGGAAAGTGAGAGAGGGGGAAAGTGAGGGAGAGAGGAGGGATTCGGCTGAGGATACGGGGATTTCACCTACCTCGTACTTAGTAGTAGCGAGGGGTATAAAACCGCGCTACTACTATCAACTTAGTAGTAGCGCGGGTTTGTACCCCTCGCTACTACTATGGCATGCGGAGGGCACGGTAGAGACCGCTTAGTAGTAGCGAGGGTTAAAAACCGCGCTACTAGTATCAACTTAGTAGTAGCGAGGGGTAAAAACCCGCGCTACTAGTAAGTAGCAGTAGCGAGGGTTATAAAGCTATAAGCTCCCTATCTTTCTCTGTGTCCGATTAAAACTTCATACCATAAGTATTGCGTGAGTGTTAGCAATTGTGAAAGACTAAATGATAGTTGAGTATGTGGACTTGCTGAAAAGCTCTTATATTGACTCTTTCCTATGTTATGATAAATTGCAATTGCTTCAATGACTGAGATTATAGTTTGTTAGTTTTCAATGAAGTTTCTGATTCATACTTGAAATTGTGATGAATTGTTACTTTAGCATAAGAGATCATATGACAATATATATATATATATATATATATAGTTGTGATAAGAATGATCATGATGCTCATGCGTAACATACATTGTTGGGGAACGTAGTAATTTCAAAAAAATTCCTACGCACACACAGGATCATGGTGATGCATAGCAACGAGAGGGGAGAGTGTGTCCACGTACCCTCGTAGACCGAAAGCGGAAGCGTTAGCACAACGCGGTTGATGTAGTCGTACGTCTTCACGATCCGACCGATCCAAGTACCGAACGCACGGCACCTCCGAGTTCAGCACACGTTCAGCTCGATGACGTCCCGCGAGCTCCGATCCAGCAAAGCTTCACAGGAGAGTTTCGTCAGCACGACGGTGGTGACGGTGATGATGATGCTACCGACGCAGGGCTTCGCCTAAGCACCGCTACGATATGATCGAGGGTGGATTATGGTGGAGGTGAGGAAATATCCTAGAGGCAATAATAAAGTTATTATTTATTTTCCTTATATCATGATAAATGTTTATTATTCATGCTAGAATTGTATTAACCGGAAACATAACACATGTGTGAATACATAGACAAACAGAGTGTCACTAGTATGCCTCTACTTGACTAGCTCGTTAATCAAAGATGGTTATGTTTCCTAACCATGACAAAGAGTTGTTATTTGATTAACGGGATCACATCATTAGTTGAATGATTTGATTGACATGACCCATTCCATTAGCTTAGCACCCGATCGTTTAGTATGTTGCTATTGCTTTCTTCATGACTTATACATGTTCCTATGACTATGAGATTATGCAACTCCCGTTTGCCGGAGGAACACTTTGTGTGCTACCAAACGTCACAACGTAACTGGGTGATTATAAAGGAGCTCTACAGGTGTCTCCAAAGGTACATGTTGGGTTGGCGTATTTCGAGATTAGGATTTGTCACTCCGATTGTCGGAGAGGTATCTCTGGGCCCTCTCGGTAATGACACACACTTAAGCCTTTAGCAATGCACTATGCAACTAAGCCTTGCAAGCATTAACTATGATATAGTTGTGAGATGATGTATTACGGAACGAGTAAAGAGACTTGCCGGTAACGAGATTGAACTAGGTATTGATACCGACGATCGAATCTCGGGCAAGTAACATACCGATGACAAAGGGAACAACGTATGTTGTTATGCGGTCTGACCGATAAAGATCTTCGTAGAATATGTAGGAGCCAATATGGGCATCCAGGTCCCGCTATTGGTTATTGACCGGAGACATGTCTCGGTCATGTCTACATTGTTCTCGAACCCGTAGGGTCCGCACGCTTAAGGTTTCGATGACAGTTATATTATGAGTTTATACGTTTTGATGTACCGAAGTTGTTCGGAGTCCCGGATGTGATCACGGACATGACGAGGAGTCTCGAAATGGTCGAGACATAAAGATTGATATATTGGACGGCTATATTCGGACACCGGAAGTGTTCCGGGTGATTTCGGAGAAAACCGGAGAGCCGGAGGGTTACCGGAAACCCCCCGGGAGAAGTAATGGGCCATATGGGCCTTAGTGGAGAGAGAGGGGCAGCCAAGGTGGGCCGCGCACCTCCTCCCCCTGGTCCGAATTGGACTAGGAGAGGGGGGGCGGCGCCCCCCTTTCCTTCTCCCTCCCCACTTTCCTACTCCTACTAGGAGGAGGACTCCTCCTTGGCGCGCCAATAGGGGCCGGCCGGCCTCCTCCCCTTGCTCCTTTATATACGGGGGCAGGGGGCACCCCTAGACACACAAGTTGATCCACGTGATCATATTCTTAGCCGTGTGCGGTGCCCCCTTCCACCATAATCCTCGATAATATTGTAGCGGTGCTTAGGCGAAGCCCTGCGACGGTAGTACATCAAGATCGTCACCACGCCGTCGTGCTGACGGAACTCTTCCCCGACACTTTGCTGGATCGGAGTCCGGGGATCGTCATCGAGCTGAACGTGTGCTAGAACTCGGAGGTGCCGTAGTTTCGGTGCTTGATCGGTCGGGCCGTGAAGACGTACGACTACATCAACCGCGTTGTGCTAAACGCTTCCGCTGTCGGTCTACAAGGGTACGTAGACAACACTCTCCCCTCTTGTTGTATGCATCACCATGATCTTGCGTGTGCGTAGGAATTTTTTTTGAAATTACTACGTTCCCCAACAGTGGCATCAGAGCCAGGTTTTATGTGTTGATGTTATATGCACGAGTAGAACACAAGTGAGTTGTTGGGCGATATAAGTCATACTGCTTACCAGCATGTCATACTTTGGTTCGGCGGTATTGTTGGATGAAGCGGCCCGGACCGACATTACGCGTACGCTTACGCGAGACCGGTTCTACCGACGTGCTTTGCACATAGGTGGCTTGCGGGTGAGTTTCTCCAACTTTAGTTGAACCGAGTGTGGCTACGCCCGGTCCTTGCGAAGGTTAAAACAAGCACCAACTTGACAAACTATCGTTGTGGTTTTGATGCGTAGGTAAGAACGGTTCTTTCTAAGCCCGTAGCAGCCACGTAAAACTTGCAACAACAAAGTAGAGGACGTCTAACTTGTTTTGCAGGGCATGTTGTGATGTGATATGGTCAAGACATGATGCTAAATTTTATTGTATGAGATGATCATGTTTTGTAACCGAGTTATCGGCAACTGGCAGGAGCCATATGGTTGTCGCTTTATTGTATGCAATGCAATCGCGATGTAATGCTTTACTTTATCACTAAACGGTAGCGATAGTCGTGGAAGCATAAGATTGGCGAGACGACAACGATGCTACGATGGAGATCAAGGTGTCGCGCGGTGACGATGGTGATCATGACGGTGCTTCGGAGATGGAGATCACAAGCACAAGATGATGATGGCCATATCATATCACTTATATTGATTGCATGTGATGTTTATCTTTTATGCATCTTATCTTGCTTTGATTGACGGTAGCATTATAAGATGATCTCTCACTAATTATCAAGAAGTGTTCTCCCTGAGTATGCACCGTTGCGAAAGTTCTTCGTGCTGAGACACCACGTGATGATCGGGTGTGATAGGCTCTACGTTCAAATACAACGGGTGCAAACAGTTGCACACGCGGAATACTCAGGTTATACTTGACGAGCCAAGCATATACATATATGGCCTCGGAACACGGAACCGAAAGGTCGAGCGTGAATCATATAGTAGATATGATCAACATAGTGATGTTCACCCATGAAACTACTCCATCTCACGTGATGATCGGACATGGTTTAGTTGATTTGGATCACGTGAATCACTTAGAGATTAGAGGGATGTCTATCTAAGTGGGAGTTCTAGTAATTTGATTAACTGAACTTTAAATTTATCATGAACTTAGTACCTGATAGTATGCTATGTCTATGTTTTGTGATAGATGGCCCGTGCCGTTGTTCCGTTGAATTTTAATGCGTTCCTTGAGAAAGCAAAGTTGAAAGATGATGGTAGCAATTACACGGACTGGGTCCGTAACTTGAGGATTATCCTCATTGCTGCACAGAAGAATTACGTCCTGGAAGCACCGCTGGGTGCCAGGCCTGCTGCTGGAGCAACACCAGATGTTATGAACGTCTGGCAGAGCAAAGCTGATGACTACTCGATAGTTCAGTGTGCCATGCTTTACGGCTTAGAACCGGGACTTCAACGAACGTTTTGAATGTCATGGAGCAATATGTGAGATGTTCCAGAGTTGAAGTTAATATTTCAAGCAAATGCCCGGGTGAGAGATATGAAGTCTCCAATAAGTTCTATAGCTGCAAGATGGCGGAGAACAGTCTGTCAGTGAAGCATATACTCAAAATGTCTGGGTATAATAATCACTTGATTCAATTGGGAGTTAATCTTCCAGATGATTGCGTCATTGACAGAATTCTCCAATCACTACCACCAAGCTACAAGAGCTTCGTGATGAACTATAATATGCAAGGGATGAACAAGACTATTCCCGAGCTCTTCGCAATGCTGAAAGCTGCGGAGGTAGAAATCAAGAAGGAGCATCAAGTGTTGATGGTTAACCAAGACCACTAGTTTCAAGAAAAAAGGGCAAAGGGAAGAAGGAACTTCAAGAAGAACAGCAAGCAAGTTGCTGCTCAAGAGAAGAAACCCAAGTCTGGACCTAAGCCTGAAACTGAGTGCTTCTACTGCAAGCAGACTGGTCACTGGAAGCGGAACTGCCCCAAGTATTTGGCGGATAAGAAGGATGGCAAGGTGACAAAGGTATATGTGATATACATGTTATTGATGTGTACCTTACTAAGCTCGCAGTAGCACCTGGGTATTTGATACTGGTTCTGTTGCTAATATTTGCAACTCGAAACAGGGCTACGGATTAAGCGAAGATTGGCTAAGGACGAGGTGACGATGCGCTGTGGGAAATGGTTCCAAAGTCGATGTGATCGCCGTCGGCACGCTACCTCTACATCTACCTTCGGGATTAGTTTTAGACCTAAATAATTGTTATTTGGTGCCAGCGTTGAGCATGAACATTATATCTGGATCTTGTTTGATGCGAGACGGTTATTCACTTAAATCAGAGAATAATGGTTGTTCTATTTATATGAGTAATATCTTTTATGGTCATGCACCCTTGAAGAGTGGTCTATTCTTATTGAATCTCGATAGTAGTGATACACATATTCATAATGTTGAAGCCAAAAGATGCAGAGTTGATAATGAGTGCAACTTATTTGTGGCACTGTCGTTTAGGTCATATCGGTGTACAGCGCATGAAGAAACTCCATACTGATGGACTTTTGGAACCACTTGATTATGAATCACTTGGTACTTGCGAACCGTGCCTCATGGGCAAGATGAATAAAACACCGTTCTCCGGTACTATGGAGAGAGCAACAGATTTGTTGGAAATCATACATACAGATGTATGTGGTCCGATGAATATTGAGGCTCGTGGCGGATATCGTTATTTTCTCACCTTCACAGATGACTTAAGCAGATATGGGTATATCTACTTAATGAAACATAAGTCTGAAACATTTGAAAAGTTCAAAGAATTTCAGAGTGAAGTTGAAAATCATCGTAACAAGAAAATAAAGTTTCTACGATCTGATCGTGGAGGAGAATATTTGAGTTACGAGTTTGGTGTACATTTGAAGCAATGCGGAATAGTTTCGCAACTCACGCCACCCGGAACACCACAGCGTAATGGTGTGTCCGAACGTCGTAATCGTACTTTACTAGATATGGTGCGATCTATGATGTCTCTTACTGATTTACCGCTATCGTTTTGGGGTTATGCTTTAGAGACGGCCGCATTCACGTTAAATAGGGCACCATCAAATCCGTTGAGACGACGCCTTATGAACTATGGTTTGGCAAGAAACCAAAAGTTGTCGTTTCTTAAAGTTTGGGGCTGCGATGCTTATGTGAAAAAGCTTCAACCTGATAAGCTCGAACCCAAATCGGAGAAATGTGTCTTCATAGGATACCCAAAGGAAACTGTTGGGTACACCTTCTATCACAGATCCGAAGGCAAGACTTTTGTTGCTATTCAGAAACTTTCTAGAGAAGGAGTTTCTCTCGAAAGAAGTGAGTGGGAGGAAAGTAGAACTTGACGAGGTAACTGTACCTGCTCCCTTATTGGAAAGTAGTACATCACAGAAAACTGTTTCTGCGACACCTACACCAATTAGTGAGGAAGCTAATGATAATGATCATGAAACTTCAGACAAGATACTACTGAACCTCGTAGATCAACCAGAGTAAGATCCCGCCCAGAGTGGTACGGTAATCCTGTTCTGGAAATCATGCTGCTAGATCATGATGAACCTACGAACTATGAAGAAGCGATGGTGAGCCCAGATTCCGCAAAATGGCTTGAAGCCATGAAATCTGAGATGGGATCCATGTATGAGAACAAAGTATGGACTTTGGTTGACTTGCCCGATGATCGGCAAGCAATTGAGAATAAATGGATTTTCAAGAAGAAGACTGACGCTGACGGTAATGTTACTGTCTACAAAGCTCGACTTGTCGCAAAAGGTTTTCGACAAGTTCAAGGGGTTGACTACGATGAGACCTTCTCACCCGTAGCGATGCTTAAGTCTGTCCGAATCATGTTAGCAATTGCCGCATTTTATGATTATGAAATTTGGCAGATGGATGTCAAAACTGCATTCCTGAATGGATTTCTGGAAGAAGAGTTGTATATGATGCAACCGGAAGGTTGTCGATCCAAAGGGAGCTAACAAAGTGTGCAAGCTCCAGCGATCCATTTATGGACTGGTGCAAGCCTCTCGGAGTTGGAATAAACTTTGATAGTGTGATCAAAGCATTTGGTTTTATACAGACTTTTGGAGAAGCCTGTATTTACAAGAAAGTGAGTGGGAGCTCTGTAGCATTTCTGATATTATATGTAGATGACATATTACTGTTGGAAATGATATAGAATTTCTGGATAGCATAAAGGGATACTTGAATAAGAGTTTTTCAATGAAAGACCTCGGTGAAGCTGCTTACATGGCATTAAGATCTATAGAGATAGATCAAGACGCTTAATTGGACTTTCACAAAGCACATACCTTGACAAAGTTTTGAAGAAGTTCAAAATGGATCAAGCAAAGAAAGGGTTCTTGCCTGTGTTACAAGGTGTGAAGTTGAGTCAGACTCAATGCCCGACCACTGCAGAAGATAGAGAGAAAATGAAAGATGTTCCCTATGCTTCAGCCATAGGCTCTATCATGTATGCAATGCTGTGTACCAGACCTGATGTGTGCCTTGCTATAAGTTTAGCAGGGAGGTACCAAAGTAATCCAGGAGTGGATCACTGGACAGGTCAAGAACATCCTGAAATACCTGAAAAGGACTAAGGATATGTTTCTCGTATATGGAGGTGACAAAGAGCTCATTGTAAACGGTTACGTTGATGCAAGCTTTGACACTGATCCGGACGATTCTAAATCGCAAACCGGATACGTGTTTACATTAAACGGTGGAGCTGTCAGTTGGTGCAGTTCTAAACAAAGCGTCGTGGCGGGATCTACATGTGAAGCGGAGTACATAGCTGCTTCGGAAGCAGCAAACGAAGGAGTCTGGATGAAGGAGTTCATATCCGATTCTAGGTGTCATACCTAGTGCATCGGGTCCAATGAAAATCTTTTGTGACAATACTGGTGCAATTGCCTTGGGAAAGGAATCCAGATTTCACAAGAGAACCAAGCACATCAAGAGACGCTTCAATTCCATCCGGATCTAGTCAGGTGGGAGACATAGAGATTTGCAAGATACATACGGATCTGAATGTAGCAGACCCGTTGACTAAGCCTCTTCCACGAGCAAAACATGATCAGCACCAAAGCTCCATGGGTGTTAGAATCATTACTGTGTAATCTAGATTATTGACTCTAGTGCAAGTGGGAGACTGAAGGAAATATGCCCTAGAGGCAATAATAAAGTTATTATTTATTTCCTTATTTCATGATAAAAGTTTTATTATTCATGCTAGAATTGTATTAACCGGAAACATAATACATGTGTGAATACATAGACAAACAGAGTGTCACTAGTATGCCTCTACTTGACTAGCTCGTTAATCAAAGATGGTTATGTTTCCTAACCATGGACAAAGAGTTGTCATTTGATTAACGGGATCACATCATTAGTTGAATGATCTGATTGACATGACCCATTCCACTAGCTTAGCACCCGATCGTTTAATATGTTGCTATTGCTTTCTTCATGACTTATACATGTTCCTATGACTATGAGATTATGTAACTCCCGTGTTGCCGGAGGAACCACTTTGTGTGCTACCAAACGTCACAACGTAACTGGGTGATTATAAAGGTGCTCTACAGGTGTCTCCAAGGTACATGTTGGGTTGACGTATTTCGAGATAGGATTTGTCACCGATCGTCGGAGAGGTATCTCTGGGCCCTCTCGGTAATGCACATCACTTAAGCCTTGCAAGCAATGTAACTAATGAGTTAGTGCGAGATGATGTATTACGGAACGAGTAAAGAGACTTGCCGGTAACGAGATTGAACTAGGTATTGGATACCGACGATCGAATCTCGGGCAAGTAACATACGATGACAAAGCGAACAACGTATGTTGTTTATGCGGTCTGACCATAAGATCTTCGTAGATATGTAGGAAAATATGGGCATCCAGTCCGCTATTGGTATTGACCGGAGACGTGTCTCGGTCATGTCTACATTGTTCTCGAACCCGTAGGGTCCGCACGCTTAAGTTCGATGACAGTTATATTATGTGTTTATACGTTTTGATGTACCGAGGTTGTTCGGAGTCCAGATGTGATCACGAACATGACGAGAGTCTCGAATGGTCGAGACATAAAGATTGATATATTGGAAGCTATGTTTGATATCGGAAGTGTTCCGGGTGAAATCGGGATTTTACCGGAAGTACCGGGAGGTTACCGAACCCCGGGCTAATATGGGGCCTTAGTGGAAAGAGAAGAGGCAGCCTAAGATGGGCCGTGCGCCCCTCCCCTCCCTTGGTCCGAATAGGACAAGGAGAGGGGGACCGGCCCCCTTTCTCTTTTTCCCCCCTCCGCGAATCCTATTCCAACTAGGATTGGGGGGGGATCCTACTCCCAGAGGGAGTAGGACTCCTCCTGGCGCGCCTCTCCTAGGCCGGCCGCACCCCCCCTTGATCCTTTATATACGGAGGCAGGGGAACCCCAGAGGCACACAAGTTGATCCACGTGATCATATTCTAGCCGTGTGCGGCGCCCCCTGCCACCATAGTCCTCGATAATATTGTAGCGGTGCTTAGGCGAAGCCCTGCGACGATAGTACATCAAGATCGTCACCACACCGTCGTGCTGACGGAACTCTTCCCCGACACTTTGCTGGATCGGAGTCCGGGGATCGTCATCGAGCTGAACGTGTGCTAAACTCGGAGGTGCCGAAGTTTCGGTGCTTGATCGGTCGGGCCGTGAGACGTACGACTACATCAACCAAACGCTTCCGTTGTCGATCTACAAGGGTACGTAGATCACACTCTCCCCTCTCGTTGCTATGCATCACCATGATCTTGCGTGTGCGTAGGAAATTTTTTGAAATTACTACGTTCCCCAACAGTGGCATCCGAGCCTAGGTTTTATGTGTTGATGTTATATGCACGAGTAGAACACAAGTGAGTTGTGGGCGATATAAGTCATACTGCTTACCAGCATGTCATACTTTGGTTCGGCGGTATTGTTGGACAAAGCGGCCCGGACCGACATTATGCGTACGCTTACGCGAGACCGGTTCTCCCGACGTGCTTTGCACATAGGTGGCTTGCGGGTGACAGTTTCTCCAACTTTAGTTGAACCGAGTGTGGCTACGCCCGGTCCTTGCGAAGGTTAAAACAACACCAACTTGAAAAACTATCGTTGTGGTTTTGATGCGTAGGTAAGATTGGTTCTTGCTTAAGCCCGTAGCAGCCACGTAAAACTTGCAACAACAAAGTAGAGGACGTCTAACTTGTTTTTGCAGGGCATGTTGTGATGTGATATGGTCAAGACATGATGCTAAATTTTATTGTATGAGATGATCATGTTTTGTAACCGAGTTATCGGCAACTGGCAGGAGCCATATGGTTGTCGCTTTATTGTATGCAATGCAATCGCGCTGTAATGCTTTACTTTATCACTAAGCGGTAGCGATAGTCGTGGAAGCATAAGATTGGCGAGACGACAACGATGCTACGATGGAGATCAAGGTGTCATGCCGGTGACGATGGTGATCATGACGGTGCTTCGGAGATGGAGATCACAGGCACAAGATGATGATGGCCATATCATATCACTTATATTGATTGCATGTGATGTTTATCTTTTATGCATCTTATCTTGCTTTGATTGATGGTAGCATTATAAGATGATCTCTCACTAAATTATCAAGAAGTGTTCTCCCTGAGTATGCACCGTTGCGAAAGTTCTTCGTGCTGAGACACCACGTGATGATCGGGTGTGATAGGCTCTACGTTCAAATACAACGGGTGCAAAACAGTTGCACACGCAAAATACTCAGGTTATACTTGACGAGCCAAGCATATGCAGATATGGCCTCGGAACACGGAGACCGAAAGGTCGAGCATGAATCATATAGTAGATATGATCAACATAGTGATGTTCACCAATGAAACTACTCCATCTCACGTGATGATCGGACATGGTTTAGTTGATTTGGATCACGTGATCACTTAGAAGATTAGAGGGATGTCTATCTAAGTGGGAGTTCTTAAGTAATATGATTAGTTGAACTTAAATTTATCATGAACTTAGTACCTGATAGTATCTTGCTTATGTATGTTTGATTGTAGATAGATGGCCCATGCTGTTGTTCCGTTGAATTTTAATGCGTTCCTTGACAAAGAAAAGTTGAAAGATGATGGTAGCAATTACACGGACTGGGTCCGTAACTTGAGGATTATCCTCATTGCTGCACAGAAGAATTACGTCCTGGAAGCACCGCTGGGTGCCAGGCCTGCTGCTGGAGCAACACCAGATGTTATGAACGTCTGGCAGAGCAAAGCTGATGACTACTCGATAGTTCAGTGTGCCATGCTTTATGGCTTAGAATCGGGACTTCAACGACGTTTTGAACGTCATGGAGCATATGAGATGTTCCAGGAGTTGAAGTTAATATTTCAAGCAAATGCCCGGATTGAGAGATATGAAGTCTCCAATAAGTTCTATAGCTGCAAGATGGAGGAGAACAGTTCTGTCAGTGAGCATATACTCAAAATGTTTGGGTATAATAATCACTTGATTCAGATGGGAGTTAATCTTCCAGATGATTGCGTCATTGACAGAATTCTCCAATCACTGCCACCAAGCTACAAGAGCTTTGTGATGAACTATAATATGCAAGGGATGAATAAGACTATTCCCGAGCTCTTCGCAATGCTGAAAGCTGCGGAGGTAGAAATCAAAAAGGAGCATCAAGTGTTGATGGTCAACAAGACCACTAGTTTCAAGAAAAAGGGCAAAGGGAAGAAGAAGGGGAACTTCAAGAAGAACAGCAAGCAAGTTGCTGCTCAAGAGAAGAAACCCAAGTCTGGACCTAAGCCTGAAACTGAGTGCTTCTACTGCAAGCAGACTGGTCAGTGGAAGCGGAACTGCCCCAAGTATTTGGCGGATAAGAAGGATGGCAAGGTGAACAAAGGTATATGTGATATACATGTTATTGATGTGTACCTTACTAATGCTCGCAGTAGCACCTGGGTATTTGATACTGGTTTTGTTGCTAATATTTGCAACTCGAAACAGGGACTACGGATTAAGCGAAGATTGGCTAAGGACGAGGTAACGATGCGCGTGGGAAACGGTTCCAAAGTCGATGTGATCGCGGTCGGCACGCTACCTCTACATCTACCCTCGGGATTAGTACTAGACCTAAATAATTGTTATTTGGTACCAGCGTTGAGCATGAACATTATATCTGGATCTTGTTTAATGCGAGACGGTTATTCATTTAAATCAGAGAATAATGGTTGTTCTATTTATATGAGTAATATCTTTTATGGTCATGCACCCTTGAAGAGTGGTCTATTCTTATTGAATCTCGATAGTAGTGATACACATATTCATAATGTTGAAACCAAAAGATGCAGAGTTGATAATGATGGTGCAACTTATTTGTGGTACTGCCGTTTAGGTCACATCGGTGTAAAGGGCATGAAGAAACTCCATACTGATGGACTTTTGGAGCCACTTGATTATGAATCACTTGGTACTTGCGAACCGTGCCTCATGGGCAAGATGACTAAAACACCGTTCTCCGGTACTATGGAGAGAGCAACAGATTTGTTGGAAATCATACATACAGATGTATGTGGTCCGATGAATATTGAGGCTCGTGGCGGATATCGTTATTTTCTCACCTTCACAGATGACTTAAGCAGATATGGGTATATCTACTTAATGAAACATAAGTCTGAAACATTTGAAAAGTTCAAAGAATTTCAGAGTGAAGATGAATATCATCGTAACAAGAAAATAAAGTTTCTACGATCTGATCGTGGAGGAGAATATTTGAGTTATGAATTTGGTGTACATTTGAAACAATGCGGAATAGTTTTGCAACTCATGCCACCCGGAACACCACAGCGTAATGGTGTGTCCGAACGTCGTAATTGTACTTTACTAGATATGGTGCAATCTATGATGTCTCTTACTGATTTACCGTTATTTTTTTGGGGTTATGCTTTAGAGACGGCCGCATTCACGTTAAATAGGGCACCATCGAAATCCGTTGAGACGACGCCTTATGAACTATGGTTTGGCAAGAAACCAAAGTTGTCGTTCCTGAAAGTTTGGGGCTGCGATGCTTATGTGAAAAAGCTTCAACCTGATAAGCTCGAACCCAAATTGGAGAAATGTGTCTTCATAGGATATCCAAAGGAAACTATTGGATACACCTTCTATCACAGATCCGAAGGCAAGACTTTTGTTGCTAAATTCGAAAACTTTCTGGAGAAGGAGTTTCTCTCGAAAGATGTGAGTGGGAGGAAAGTAGAACTTGATGAGGTAACTGTACCTACTCCCTTATTGGAAAGTAGTACATCACAGAAAACTGTTTCTGCGACACCTACACCAATTAGTGACGAAGCTAATGATAATGATCATGAAACTTCAGGACAAGATACTACTGAACCTCGTAGATCAACCAGAGTGAGATCCGCGCCAGAGTGGTACGGTAATCCTGTTCTGGAAATGGTGCTGCTAGATCATGATGAACCTACGAACTATGAAGAAGCGATGGTGAGCCCAGATTCCGCAAAATGGCTTGAAGCCATGAAATCTGAGATGGGATCCATGTATGAGAACAAAGTATGGACTTTGGTTGACTTGCCCGATGATCGGCAAGCAATTGAGAATAAATGGATCTTCAAGAAGAAGACTGACACTGATGGTAATATTACTGTCTACAAAGCTCGACTTGTCGCAAAAGGTTTTCGACAAGTTCAAGGGGTTGACTACGATGAGACCTTCTCACCCGTAGCGATGCTTAAGTCTGTCCGAATCATGTTAGCAATTGCCGCATTTTATGATTATGAAATTTGGCAGATGGATCTCAAAACTGCATTCCTGAATGGATTTCTGGAAGAAGAGTTGTATATGATGCAACCAGAAGGTTTTGTCGATCCAAAGGGAGCTAACAAAGTGTGCAAGCTCCAGCGATCCATTTATGGACTGGTGCAAGCCTCTCAGAGTTGGAATAACTGCTTTGATAGTGTGATCAAAGCATTTGGTTTTATACAGACTTTCGGAGAAGCCTGTATTTACAAGAAAGTGAGTGGGAGCTCTGTAGCATTTCTGATATTATATGTGGATGACATATTACTGATTGGAAATGATATAGAATTTCTGGATAGCATAAAGGGATACTTGAATAAGAGTTTTTCAATGAAAGACCTTGGTGAAGCTGCTTACATATTAGGCATAAAGATCTATAGAGATAGATCAAGACGCTTAATTGCACTTTCACAAAGCACATACCTTGACAAGATTTTGAAAAAGTTCAAAATGGATCAAGCAAAGAAACGGTTCTTGCCTGTGTTACAAGGTGTGAAGTTGAGTCAGACTCAATGCCCAACCACTGCAGAAGATAGAGAGAAAATGAAAGGTGTTCCCTATGCTTCAGCCATAGGCTCTATCATGTATGCAATGCTGTGTACCAGACCTGATGTGTGCCTTGCTATAAGTTTAGCAGGGAGGTACCAAAGTAATCCAGGAGTGGATCACTGGACATCGGTCAAGAACATCCTGAAATACCTGAAAAGGACTAAGGATATGTTTCTCGTATATGGAGGTGACAAAGAGCTCATCGTAAACGGTTACGTTGATGCAAGCTTTGACACTGATCCGGACGATTCTAAATCGCAAACCGGATACGTGTTTACATTAAACGGTGGAGCTGTCAGTTGGTGCAGTTCTAAACAAAGCGTCGTGGCGGGATCTACATGTGAAGCGGAGTACATAGCTGCTTCGGAAGCAGCAAACGAAGGAGTCTGGATGAAGGAGTTCATATCCGATCTAGGTGTCATACCTAGTGCATCGGGTCCAATGAAAATCTTTTGTGAAAATACTGGTGCAATTGCCTTGGCAAAGGAATCCAGATTTCACAAGAGGACCAAACACATCAAGAGACGCTTCAATTCCATCCGGGATCTAGTCCAGGTGGGAGACATAGAGATTTGCAAGATACATACGGAGCTGAATATAGCAGACCCGTTGACTAAGCCTCTTCCACAAGCAAAACATGATCAGCACCAAAGCTCCATGGGTGTTAGAATCATTACTGTGTAATCTAGATTATTGACTCTAGTGCAAGTGGGAGACTGAAGGAAATATGCCCTAGAGGCAATAATAAAGTTATTATTTATTTCCTTATATCATGATAAAAGTTTATTATTCATGCTAGAATTGTATTAACCGGAAACATAATACATGTGTGAATACATAGACAAACAGAGTGTCACTAGTATGCCTCTACTTGACTAGCTCGTTAATCAAAGATGGTTATGTTTCCTAACCATGGACAAAGAGTTGTCATTTGATTAACGGGATCACATCATTAGTTGAATGATCTGATTGACATGACCCATTCCATTAGCTTAGCACCCGATCGTTTAGTATGTTGCTATTGCTTTCTTCATGACTTATACATGTTCCTATGACTATGAGATTATGTAACTCCCGTGTGCCGGAGGAACACTTTGTGTGCTACCAAACGTCACAACGTAACTGGGTGATTATAAAGGTGCTCTACAGGTGTCTCCAAAGGTACATGTTGGGTTGACGTATTTCGAGATTAGGATTTGTCACTCCGATCGTCGGAGAGGTATCTCTGGGCCCTCTCGGTAATGCACATCACTTAAGCCTTGCAAGCAATGTAACTAATGAGTTAGTTGCGAGATGATGTATTACGGAATGAGTAAAAGAGACTTGCCGGTAATGAGATGAACTAGGTTGAGATACCGACGATCGAATCTCGGGCAAGTAACATACCGATGACAAAGGGAACAACGTTATTGTTATGCGGTCTGACCGATAAAGATCTTCGTAGAATATGTAGGAGCCAATATGAGCATCCAGGTTCCGCTATTGGTTATTGACCGGAGACGTGTCTCGGTCATGTCTACATTGTTCTCGAACCCGTAGGGTCCGCACGCTTAACGTTAAAATGACAGTATCATTATGAGTTTATATATTTTGATGTACTGAAGGTTGTTCGGAGTCCTGGATGTGATCACGGACTTGACGAGGAGTCTCGAAATGGTCGAGACATAAATATCGATATATTGGACGACTATATTTGGACACCGGAAAGGTTCCGGGTGAGATTGGGACAATACCGGGTCACCGGGAGGTTATCGGAACCCCCCGGGAGTATATGGGCCTTAGTGGAAAAGAGAAGGGGCAGCCCAAGATGGGCCGCGCGCCCCTCCCCTCCCTTGGTCCGAATAGGACAAGGAGAGGGGGCCGGCCCCCTCTCTCTTTTCCCCCCTCCGCGAATCCTATTCCAACTAGGATTGGGGGGGTCCTACTCCCAGAGGGAGTAGGACTCCTCCTGGCGCGCCTCTCCTAGGCCGGCCTCACCCCCCCCTTGATCCTTTATATACGGAGGCAGGGGAACCCCAGAGGCACACAAGTTGATCCACGTGATCATATTCCTAGCCGTGTGCGGCGCCCCCTGCCACCATAGTCCTCGATAATATTGTAGCGGTGCTTAGGCGAGCCCTGCGACAGTAGTGCATCAAGATCGTCACCACGCCGTCGTGCTGACGGAACTCTTCCCCGACACTTTGCTGGATCGGAGTCCGGAGATCGTCATCGAGCTGAACGTGTGCTAAAACTCGGAGGTGCCGTAGTTTCGGTGCTTGATCGGTCGGGCCGTGAAGACGTACGACTACATCAACCAAACGCTTCCGTTGTCGATCTACAAGGGTACGTAGATCACACTCTCCTCTCTCGTTGCTATGATCACCATGATCTTGTGTGTGCGTAGGAATTTTTTTGAAATTACTACGTTCCCCAACAGTATAATCCATGGACTCAACATTAGTCATAAAGAACTCACATACTTATAGCAAAAATCTATTAGTTATTGAAGCAAAGTACTACGCGCATGTCCTAGGGGGATAGATTGGTAGGAAAAGACCATCACTCGTCCCCGACCGCCGCTCATAAGAAGGACAATCAATAAATACATCATGCCCCGACTTCTTAAGATAACGGTTCACCATACGTGCATACTACGGGAATCACAAACTTCAACACGCAAATTTCTCAAATTCACAACTACTCAACTAGCATGACTCTAATATCACCATCCTCATATCTCAAAACAATCATCAAGTATCAAACTTATCATAGTATTCAGTGCACTTTATATGAAAGTTTTTATTATACCCCTCTTGGATGCCCATCATATTAGGACTAGTTTCATAACCAAAGAAAACTACCATGTTGTTCTAAAGACTCTCAAAATAATATAAGTGAAGCACGAGAGTTCAACTATTTATTCAAAATAAAACCACCATCGTGCTCTAAAAGGATATAAGTGAAGCACTAGAGCAAATGACAAACTACTCCAAAAGATATAAGTGAAGATCAATGAGTAGTCGAATAATTATGCAACTATGTGAAGACTCTCTAACATTTAATAATTTCATATATTGGTATTTTATTCAAACAGCAAGCAAAACAAAATAAAATAAAATGACGCTCCAAGCAAAACACATATCATGTGGCAAATAAAAATATAGCTCCAAGTAAAGTTACCGATGAACGAAGACGAAAGAGGGGATGCCATCCGGGGCATCCCCAAGCTTAGGCTCTTGGTTGTCCTTGAATATTACCTTGGGGTGCCTTTGGCATCCCCAAGCTTAGGCTCTTCACTCCTTATTCCATAGTCCATCGAATCTTTACCCAAAACTTGAAAACTTCACAACACAAAACTTAACAGAAAACTCGTAAGCTCCGTTAGTATAAGAAAATAAATCACCACTTAGGTACTGTTGTGAACTCATTCTAAATTCATATTGGTGTAATATCTACTGTATTCCAACTTATCTATGGTTCATACCCTCCGATACTACTCATAGATTCATCAAAATAAGCAAACAACACATAGAAAACAGAATCTGTCAAAAACAGAACAGGCTGTAGTAATCTGTAGGTTCCTAATACTTCTGTAACTCCAAAAATCCTGAGAAATTAGGAAGTCCTAGGAAATTTGTTTATTAATCTACTGCAAGTGGAATTGGTATTTTATAGCTCTCTGGTAAGAAATGAAAATTATTCTCGTGAGCGCATACTTTCTGTTTTTTACAGCAAGATCAAATAACAATCACCCAAGAAGGTCCTAAAGGCTTTACTTGGCACAAACACTAATTAAAACATAAAAAACACAATCATAACATAGGATAGATGATTAATTTATTACTAAACAGGAACAAAAAGCAAGGAGCTAAAATAAAATTGGGTTGCCTCCCAACAAGCGCTATCGTTTATGCCCCTAGCTAGGCATGATGATTTCAACGATGCTCACATAAAAGATAAGAATTGTAACATAAAGAGAGCATCTTGAAGAATATGACTAGCACATTTAAGTCTAACCCACTTCCTATGCATAGGGATTTTGTGAGCAAACAACTTGTGGGAACAATAATCAACTAGCATAGGAAGGTAAAACAAGCATAACTTCAAAACTTTAAGCACATAGAGAGGAAACTTGATATTATTGCAATTCCTACAAGCATATATTCCTCCCTCATAATAATTTTAAGTAGCATCATGAATTAATTCAACAATATAACCAGCACCTAAAGCATTCTTTTCATGATCTACAAGCATAGAAATTTTATTACTCTCCGCACAAACAAAATTCTTCTCATGAATAATAGTGGGAGCAAACTCAACAAAATAATTATCATGTGAGGCATAATCCAATTGAAAACTAAAATCATGATGACAAGTTTCATGGATATCATTATTCTTTATAGCATACAAGTCATCACAATAATCATCATAGATAGCAACTTTGTTCTCATAATCAATTGGAACCTCTTCCGAAATAGTGGATTCATCACAAAATAAAGTCATGACCTCTCCAAATCCACTTTCATCAATATAATCATCATAAATAGGAGGCATGCTTTCATCATAATAAATTTGCTCATCAAAACTTGGGGGACAAAAAATATCATCTTCATCAAACATAGCTTCCCCAAGCTTGTGGCTTTGCATATCATTAGCATCATGGATATTCAAGGAATTCATACTAACAACATTGCAATCATGCTCATCATTCAAAGTTTAGTGCCAAACATTCTAATGCATTCTTCTCTAGCACTTGAGCACAATTATCGGAATCCTTATTTTCATGATGATATTAAAAAGATGAAGCATATGAGGTACCCTTAATTCCATTTTTTTATATTTCTTTTATAGACTAAACTAGTGATAAAACAAGAAACTAAAAGATTCGATTGCAAGATCTAAAGATATACCTTCAAGCGCTAACCTCCCCGGCAACGGCGCCAGAAAAGAGCTTGATGTCTACTACACAACCTTCTTTTTGTAGACGTTGTTGGACCTCCAAGTGCAGAGGTTTGTAGGACAGTAGCAAATTTCCCTCAAGTGGATGACCTAAGGTTTATCAATCCGTAGGAGGCGTATGATGAAGATGGTCTCTCTCAAGCAACCCTGCAACCAAATAACAAAGAGTCTCTTGTGTCCCCAACACACCCAATACAATGGTAGATTGTATATGTGCACTAGTTCTGCAAAGAGATGGTGATACAAGTGGTATATGGATGGTAGATAAAGGTTTTTGTAATCTGAAAATATAAAAACAGCAAGATAACTAATGATAAAAGTGAGCGTAAACGGTATTGCAATGCTAGGAAACAAGGCCTAGGGTTCATACTTTCACTAGTGCAAGTTCTCTCAACAATAATAACTTAATTGGATCACATAACTATCCCTCCAAAGTCACTAATAGCGGAGAACAAACGAAGAGATTATGGTAGGGTACGAAACCACCTCAAAGTTATTTTTTCTGATCGATCTATTCAAGAGTCTGTAGTAAAATAACATGAAGCTATTCTTTCCGTTTAATCTATCCTAGAGTTCGTACTAGAATAACACCTTAAGACACAAATCAACCAAAACCCTAATGTCACCTAGATACTCCAATGTCACCTCAAGTATCCGTGGGTATGATTATACGATATGCATCACACAATCTCAGATTCATCTATTCAACCAACACAAAGAACTTCAAAGAGTGCCCCAAAGTTTCTACCGGAGAGTCAAGAAAACGTGTGCCAACCCCTATGCATAGGTTCATGGGCGGAACCCGCAAGTTGATCACCAAAACATACATCAAGTGGATCAATAGAATACCCCATTGTCACCACGGGTATCCCACGCAAGACATACATCAAGTGTTCTCAAATCCTTAAAGACTCAATCCGATAAGATAACTTCAAAGGGTAAACTCAATCCATTACGGCCTCGTTTGGTTGCAAGGTATCCCGGGGGGATCCCCGCTGTTTCCCCGGGTCGGAGAACCACGGGCCGAGTTGGCCCAGGGAAATCGAGATGGTCATTTGGACCGCATCCTTCGAGGGTTAACCCTGCCCGACCCACGACCTTACCATGAGAAGGAAAGCCATGGCCCGACAGGTCAGGGAGGAAAGCCACGGCTCCAGCGGTAGACGAGAAAACGGCGCACCGTCGACCAAGATCTGCCGCCGCCGCCTCCTCCGCCTTCGAGCTCCTTCCGCCGACGGCAGAAGCGACTCCCCCCGATCCCTCCCTCCGGTGTTCAGGATCCAACGTCCTCCCCTCCAGCAACGGCGACTAACCGCGACCGTCACCGTCCTCCTTCCCCGGATCTCCCCTTCGACCCCCTTTGGCGACCATGACGGCGATGGTTCTGTGGTCATTTTCTACCTCCGCCAGTCAAGGTTAGCCCCCTCCTCCTGCTCCCCCCCTCTGCAACCTCTATCTTTCTTGAATTCATGCCTTCACCGTCACTGATGAACTTGAACATCCATATCCAGGAAGTGAGCACCGCCTTGTTCTCTCAAATCATTCCCACCATTGCCAATCACCGGTGAGCACTTAGATCACTACACAATATTTGGTTGCTGATGTTTTAGTGGCTGTCCAGAAGAACTACACAATGCTAGATCCAGGAATGTTTTATTTGCTTGTACAAACTACTTGTCCAGAAGAAGGTAAGATTGATACGTCACTGTTGGATATTAGAAAATGAAAGAAATGTAAGCAATGCTTAGTAGTTTAGAAGAAACAGAAAATGATTGTTATATTTTTCTACTAATGTTGCTTTACACAAGTTTCATATGCATTGGTCAATTGTAGTTCTTCCGTAGTGCGTAGGGAACTGAAATATATATCAGATCAATGTTTCATATGCATTGATTTTGTTTCTTTTTCAGTTCTCCTAGGTTTCCCGACGTTGCTTCATATGAAACAATGCATTGTTTCATATATAATACTTATCGTTGATGACAAACTATTTCTTATGAAACATTTGTAGTACTGTTGTTTCATATGCTTTTTATGGAAGTGCATACTTAATCAGTTCTTCTGAACTATGAATGTATTATGTCA
The DNA here is from genome assembly GCF_003073215.2 of Triticum urartu. NCBI lineage: Eukaryota > Viridiplantae > Streptophyta > Magnoliopsida > Poales > Poaceae > Triticum > Triticum urartu. The sequence continues at coordinate 430,977,638 of NC_053027.1, read as the reverse complement.
TTGAAATCTAAATCCATGAGCCAACTTTCAGATTATTTGTTGCTTGAACTGAAAGGTGCAGCTGCTACTTTTTTATGTGCTTCAGAACTTTATTTCGTTACTGTAATCAAGACTAGTTTTGACCCTTTTCGACCTCCTAGTGACAGACTAGTTTTAACCGTTTTTTGTGAGATGACCGTTTACATGATGAATCTTTTGCTGCTGGTTTTAGTTGAAATTAGTCTACTTAGTTTTGTTGGGACCAATCCTAGTAGCTAATGCACTTCCATCTTTGTGGTTAGTTTTATTGGGACCAAGCCTAGTAGCTAATGCACTTCCGCTTCTTGTGTTCTTCATTTATTATGTGTTCTTTCTTCCTTCGACCAAAGTTTCATCATGACGACCCGACGTTCGTCTTCCTCTTCCTTCGACCAAAGTTTGTCCCCTCCTCCTGCTCTCCCCTAGATGTTATGATGCTATATTCCAGATCTTCCAAGGAATGTTTCTATTTTATTTTGTACACTAAGATCCAGAGCAGTTGTGTTCTTGGCTCTTCATCCATGAAGAATTTTTGAAGGTTGTCGCCTGAAATAATCTGTAGCCCTAGCCCTATACCATATATGTCAGTTTTCTTGGAAATATACATCCGGTTGTGTGCTGATTAGACAGTCATATATGCACATGTGTAGCCAGACTGATTAGATAGTCATTATATGGATCTTGTGCTGATTAGATATATGCATCTGGGTGTTGATCTTGATGTTGCCACTCCTAGGAAACTGACATGACAGTGTATATTATTTTGAATATTATACAATTGGAATAGTGTTTATACAATTGAAAAGCTTCGAGGACTATTTTCAAGCTGGTTTTAGTGTAACATTCTTTTCTTGCCAAATGATGGCTTTCATGTCGTGGTCGTCTAGGAGTCAAAGGGAACAATATTTTATTTATTAGAACATAAATCAGTCTGGCTTATTATGTTTGCATCTATTTCATTGAGAACCATGCACATGTGATTATATATAGTTTAAAATGGGCAAATTTGATAATTTGCCACCCCTTACCTCCCTCTTTCATAATTTGCCCCCTCCCTGAGAATGACAGGTGGGGCCCGGGCCCGCCCGTCATTGAGACAATGGGTGGCAAATTGTGAAAGGGGGAAGTAAGGGGTGGCAAATTATCAAATCGCCCGTTTAAAATGTAATATTGTATAGTAACTATATTGTTCTTTTTTGATTTGCAGGTTTCGTAAAGCTAACCAATGAAAATGTTCAAAGAAGTTGATGGTGGAAGTTTCAGTAGAGTGATTATTCCAGTGAAAACGCATTTCAGCATGGATCAGTCACATATGTACATCTTTTTAATGGAACTAAATGTGTCGTTCCCCTCCTTGGAGGCGTCGGTATGGACTCATCCCCTCACTTCCCCTGCCCCTAGATCTCCCTGGTGAAATCCCTAACTTTGTTGGGCGGCCGTGGTGCTCTCGGTGTCGTTCCCTTCTTGAAGGCTCCGCTTTGTGAGCCTTGTGGCTGGCTGGCGCTTGTGGGTGGTGGGCGGCGGCGACGGTGTGGCCCTCTTATCCTAACATGAAACTCCCCCCCTCTGGTGTTGGATGTGTGCAACAACTATGTTCTGCTCAAGGAGAGCCTCCGGCATCTTGTTGGGGATGCGCTGACCTTCTCTACGTGGCCATCTTCCGGCGGCATCCATCTCATCTTGCGACGGTGCGGTGCCTTCTATCCAAGCAAGGAGGTAGTGGCCTTCTTCAAAGATGGTGTACCTGATGTGCTGTGCCGGGGCCCATAGGTGCATGGTGACAACATATGCCACGCTGGTGTCAGCCCCTCTCTCCTCCGAGCCAGTGTGATATTGTTCTTGGTGCATCATTCTTGGAGAAGGACCTCGGTGTCTTCGGCTTCTTTCTCTTATGATTATCTTTAGTTTCCGTAGCGTGTTAGTAGTTTGGTGTGGTCCATCGTTTATGTATCTTACCGCTGTGTTGTTCTTTCTTTCACATGAGGGCGTTTGCTTGTAATCTGCGAGTTGATGGCTTTGTTAATTCAAAGTCGGGCTAGGCTCGAGCCCAATCTTGGACTCGGCTGTTGTCTTTTGTCTAAAAAAATGTTAAACAATGATTAGCACACCAGAATTTATCCTCGGTGTTGTGTTATTTATGGTCAGCGTGTGTGATGTGAACTGAAGTGTTTTTTATTGATTATGTGTGTTTCATATTTCCTGGTTTATCCTTGAAAATACAGAATTATTCTCCATTGTTCTGTCATTTCTGAATTTTGCATGGAAATTAGAAAATTTATTACTTCTCTATTGCTATGATGATTATGTAAGAAAAAAGGAAATTAGTTTTCATGGTTTTTGAATACTACATTTCTTTTCCAAGAAATTTGGCACTTCCCTGACGTGATTCCCTCCCCTCCCCCTTGTCTCCAAACTCACGTGAGGATTGATACGTCTCCAACGTATCTATAATTTTTGATTGTCCATGCTATATTATCTACTGTTTTGGACTATATTGGGCTTTATTTTCCACTTTTATATTATTTTTGGGACTAACCTATTAACCGGAGGCCCAGCCCAGAATTGTTGTTTTTTTGCCTATTTCAGTGTTTCGAAGAAACGGAATATCAAACGAGTCAAACGAATAAACCTTTCTGGGAATGATTTTCTTCCCGAATCATGACCCAGAGACTTTGACCCTACGCCCAAGGAAGCTTCGAGAGGCGATCACGAGGGTGGGGGGCGCGCCCCCTGCCTCGTGGGCCCCTCGGTGCTCCTCCGACGTACTTCTTCTTCCGATATATACCTACGTACCCCCAAACGATCAGAACAGGAGCCAAAAACCTAATTCCACCGCTGCAACTTTCTGTATGCACGAGATCCCATCTTGGGGCCTGTTCCGGAGCTCGGCCGGAGAGGGCCGTCATCACGGAGGGCTTCTACATCATCATAGCCTCTCCGATGAAGTGTGAGTATTTTACCTCAGACCTTCGGGTCCATAGTTAATAGCTAGATGGCTTCTTCTCTCTTTTTGGATCTCAATACGAAGTTCTCCCCCTCTCTTGTGGAGATCTATTCGATGTAATCTTCTTTTTGCGGTGTGTTTGTTGAGACCGATGAATTGTGGGTTTATGATCAAGTCTATCTATGAATAATATTTGAATCTTCTCTGAATTCTTTTATCTATGATTGGTTATCTTTGCAAGTCTCTTCGAATTATCCGTTTGGTTTGGCCAACTAGATTGGTAGTTCTTGCCATGGGAGAAGTGCTTAGCTTTGGGTTCGATCTTGCGGTGTCCTTTCCCAGTGACAGAAGGGGCAGCAAGGCACGTATTGCATCGTTGCCATCGAGGATAACAAGATGGGGTTTATTTCATATTGCATGAATTTATCTCTCTACATCATGTCATCTTGCTTAAAGCGTTACTCTGTTTTTAACTTAATACTCTAGATGCATGCTGGATAGCGGTCGATGAGTGGAGTAATAGTAGTAGATGCAGAATCGTTTCGGTCTACTTATCACGGACGTGATGCCTATATACATGATCATGCCTAGATATTCTCATAACTATGCTCAATTCTGTCAATTGCTCAACAGTAATTTGTTCACCCACCGTAGAATACTTATGCTCTTGAGAGAAGCCACTAGTGAAACCTATGGCCCCCGGGTCTATTCTCATCATATCAATCTCCATCACTTTAATCTTTCTTTGCTTTTTTACTTTGCCTTTTACTTTTCACTTTGCATCTCTATACCAAAAATACCAAAAATATTATATCTATCAGATCTCACTCTCGTAAGTGACCGTGAAGGGATTGACAACCCCTAATCGCGTTGGTTGCGAGTAGCTATCATTTTGTGCAGGTACGAGGGACTTGAGCGTGGCCTCCTACTGGATTGATACCTTGGTTCTCAAAAACTGAGGGAAATACTTACACTACTCTGCTGCATCATCCCTTCCTCTTCGGGGAAAACCAACACAAGCTCAAGACGTAGCAAGAAGAATTTCTGGCGCCGTTGCCGGGGAGTCTACGCAAAAAATCAACATACCAAGTACCCATCATAATCCCTATCTCTCGCATTACATTATTTGCCATTTGCCTCTCGTTTTCCTCTCCCCCACTTCACCCTTGCCGTTTTATTCGCCCTCTCTCTCTATCCTCCCTCTCTATTTGCCTCTTTTTGCCTGCTTGCTTCTTGTTTGCTCGTGTGTTACATTGCTTGTTTGTCGTGATGGCTCAAGATAGTACCAAATGGTGCGACTTCACCAATACCAATAATAATGATTTCCTTAGCACTCCGATTGCTCCTCTTGCTAATACTGAATCTTGTGAAATCAATACTGCTTTGTTGAATCTTGTTATGAAAGATCAATTCGCCGGCCTTCCTAGTGAAGATGCCGCTACTCATCTGAATAGCTTCGTTGATTTATGTGATATGCAAAAGAAAAAAGATGTCGATAATGATGTTGTTAAATTGAAGTTATTTCCTTTTTCGCTTAGAGATTGTGCTAAAACTTGGTTTTCGTCTTTGCCTAAAAATAGTATTGATTCATGGAACAAGTGCAAAGATGCTTTTATCTCTAAGTATTTTCCTCCCGCTAAGATCATCTCTCTTAGAAATGATATTATGAACTTTAAGCAACTTGATCATGAACATGTTGCACAATCTTGGGAGAGAATGAAATTAATGATACGTAATTGCCCTACTCATGGTTTGAATTTGTGGATGATTATACAAATTTTTTATGCCTGATTCAATTTTGCTTCTAGAAATCTTTTAGATTCGGCCGCGGGAGGCACTTTTATGGAAATCACTTTAGGAGATGCTACTAAACTCCTAGATAATATTATGGTTAATTATTCTCAATGGCATACTGAAAGATCTTCTAATAAAAAAGTGCATGCGATAGAAGAAATCAATGTTTTGAGTGGAAAGATGGATGAACTTATGAAATTATTTGCTATTAAGAGTGTTTCTTCTGATCCTAATGATATGCCTTTGTCTACTTTGATT
>NC_053027.1:430922057-430971624 GCF_003073215.2 Triticum urartu | reverse complement strand
AGATATAGACTTTCAAAAGCACATACCTTGACAAGATTTTGAAGAAGTTCAAAATGAATCAGTCAAAGAAAGGGTTCTTGCCTGTGTTGCAAGGTGTGAAGTTGAGTAAGACTCAAAACCCGACCACGGCAGAAGATAGAGAGAGAATGAAAGTCATTCTGTATGCCTCGGTCATAGGTTCTATAAAGCATGCCATGCTGTGTACCATACATATTGTGTACCTTACCAAGAGTATAGCAAGGGGGTACAATAGTGATCCAGGAGTAGATCACTGAACATCGGTCAAAATTATCCTTAGTTACCTAAGAGGACTAAGGAAATGTTTATCGGTTATGGAGGTGATAAAGAATTCGTCGTAAAGAGTTACGTAGATGCAAGCTTTGACACTGATCTAGATGACTCCAAGTCTCAATCTAGATATGTATTGAACATGAGAGCAATTAGCTAGAGTAGCTCCATGTAGAGCATTGTAGACATAGAAATTTGCAAAATACATACGGATCTGAATGTGGCAGGACCATTGACTAAAACTTCTCTCACAAGCAAAACATGATCACACCTTTGTACTCTTTGGGTGTTAATCACATAGCGAGGTGGACTAGATTATTGACTCTAGTAAACCCTTCAAGTGTTGGTCAAATGGAGATGTGATCTACGGGTGTTAATCACATAAATATGTGAACTATTGGTGTTAAATCACATGGCGATGTGAACTAGATTGTTGACTCTAGTGCAAGTGGGAGACTGAAGGAAATATGCCCTAGAGGCAATAATAAAGTTGTTATTTTATATTTCCTTATATCATGATAAATTTTTATTATTCATGCTAGAATTGTATTAACCGGAAACTTGATACATGTGTGGATACATAGACAAAACACTATGTACCTAGTAAGCCTCTACTAGACTAGCTTGTTAATCAAAGATGGTTAAGTTTCCTAACCATAGACATGTGTTGTCATTTGATGAACGGGATCGCATCATTAGGAGAATGATGTGATGGACAAGACCCATCCGTTGGCATAGCATGTTGATCGTTCAGTTTTATTGCTATTGCTTTCTTCATGACATATACATATTCCTTTGACTATGAGATTATGCAACTCCCGAATACCGGAGGATGATACTTCTCACACGTATCTACTTTTCCAAACACTTTTGCCCTTGTTTTGGACTCTAACTTGCATGATTTGAATGGAACTAACTCGGACTAACGCTGTTTTCAGTAGAATTGCCATGGTGGTATTTTTGTGCAGAAATAAAAGTTCTTGGAATGACCTGAAAATCAACGGAGATTATTTTTGGAATATATAAAAAATACTGGCGAAAGAATCAAGGCTAGGGGAGCCACACCCTGTCCACGAGGGTGGGGGCGCGCCTACCCCCCTGGGCGCACCCCCTGCCTCGTGGGCCCCTTGGTGCTCCTCCGACCCCAACTCCAACTCTATATATTCGTGTTCAGGGAGAAAAAAATAAGAGAGAAGGATTCATCGTGTTTTACGATATGGAGCCGCCGCCAAGCCCTAATCTCTCTCGGGAGGACCGATCTGGAGTCCGTTCGGGGCTCCGGAGAGGGGAATCTATTGCCATCGTCATCATCAACCTTCCTCCATCACCAATTTCATGATGCTCACCGTCGTGCATGAGTAATTCCATCGTAGGCTTGCTGGACGGTGATGGGTTGGATGAGATTTATCATGTAATCGAGTTAGTTTTGTTAGGGTTTGATCCCTAGTATCCACTATGTTCTGAGATTGATATTGCTATGACTTTGCTATGCTTAATGCTTGTCACTAGGGCCCGAGTGCCTTGATTTTAGATCTGAACCTATTATTTTTCATGAATATGTGTGAGTTCTTGATCCTATCTTGCAAGTCTATAGTCACCTATTATGTGTTATGATCCGTTAACTCTGAAGTGACAATAATTGGGATACTTACCGGTGATGACCGTAGTTTGAGGAGTTCATGTATTCACTATGTGTTAATGCTTTGGTCCGGTACTCTATTAAAAGGAGGCCTAAATATCCCTTAGTTTCCAATAAGACCCCGCGGCCACAGGAGGGTAGGACAAAAGATGTCATGCAAGTTCTTTTCCATAAGCACGTATGACTATATTCGGAATACATGTCTGCATTACATTGGTGAACTGGAGCTAGTTCTGTGTCACCCTATGTTATAACTATTGCATGAGGAATCGCATCCGACATAATGATCCATCATTGATCCATTGCCTACGAGCTTTTCATATATTGTTCTTCTCTCATTTACTTTTCGTTGCTACTGTTACAATCACTATAAAACCCAAACTATTACTTTTGCTACCGTTACCACTACTATCATATTACTTTGCTACTAAATACTTTGCTGCAGATATTAAGTTTCCAGGTGTGGTTGAATTGACAACTCAACTGCTAATACTTGAGAATATTTTTTGGCTCCCCTTGTGTTGAATCAATAAATTTGGGTTGAATACTCTACCCTCGAAAACTGTTGCGATCCCCTATACTTGTGGGTTCTCAAGACTATTATCTGGCACCATTGCTGGGGAGCATAGATCTATTCTTTAGTCACTTGGGATTTATCTCTGCTGGTCACTATGAAGAACTTGAAAGATCAAAGAACCAAGATTTTTCCCTCAACTACGAGGGGAGGTAAGGAACTGCCATCTAGCTCTGCACTTGATTCACCTTCTGTTTTGAGTAAACTTGCGACACCTACACCTGCTATTCATTCTGATATGTCTCATGTTATTGATGATGCCACTTCTGTTTTGCATGATACTTATGATGAAACTACTTCTATGCTTGATAATACTATGCCATTAGGTGAATTTCTTGATGAACAACTTGCTAGGGTTAGAGAGAATGAAATTATTGAAACTGATAATATCAATGAAAGTGATGATGAAGATTCTCCCCCTAGATATGAATTGCCTATTGTGCCTGAGGGTTATGTTATGGATGAAGAAACTACGAGAGACTTTCTTGCTTGCAATGATAGATATGATCTTAAGAAATTATTAGCTAAGCTTAAAGAAAAGTCTTTGAATGCTAGAATGAAATATGACCCTGCTTTTGCTACTTCACCTATCTTAATTACTGATAAGGATTATGATTTCTCTGTCAATCCTGAGTTGATTACTTTGGTTGAATCTGATCCTTTCTATGGCTATGAATCTGAAACTGTTGTGGCACATCTTACTAAATTAAATGATATAGCCACCCTATTTACTCATGATAAGAAAACTCGCTATTACTTTATCCTTAAGTTGTTTCCGTTCTCATTAAAGGGTGATGCTAAAACATGGTTTAATTCTCTTGATCCTGGTTGTGTGCGTAGTCCCCAGGATATGATTTATTACTTATCTGCTAAATATTTCCCCACTCATAAGAAACAAGCTGCCTTAAGGGAAATATATAATTTTATGCAAATTGAAGAAGAGAGTCTCCCACAAGCTTGGTGGAGGCTTCTCCAATTACTTAATGCTTTGCCTGATCATCCTCTCTAGCAAAATGAAATACTTGATATCTTTTATAATGGACTAACTGATGCTTCCAGAGATTACCTGGATAGTTGTGTTGGTTGTGTTTTCAGGGAAAGAACTGTTGATCAAGCTGAATTGCTATTGAATAATATGTAGAGTAATGAAAATGATTGGACACTTCCTGAACCAACTCCTAAGCCAACTCCGAAGAAAAGGGGTATTCTATTTCTCAGTCCTGAAGATATGCAAGATGCAAAGAAATCTATGAAATAAAAAGGTATTAAAGCTGAAGATGTTAAGATTTACCACCTATTGAAGAAATACATGGTCTTGATAACCTGACACAGGTAGTAAAGGTAAATTCTCTCTATAGAATTGATGAAGGTGATATTCCTCGTTATAAGTCTACTAGCCAATGCTTAGATGAGTTTGATAATTTTATTGTTAAACAAGAAAACTTCAATGCTTATGTTGGTAGACAATTGAAACGCAATGCTAATATGGTTGTACACTTGAGTGATTATTTGTCTAGAGTTAAAGGAGAACTTAAACTTATTAGTAAACATGCTTCTATGGTTACCACTCAATTTGAACAAGTACTTAAGGCTCAGAATGATTTTCTCAATGAATTAAATAATAAGAAAAATGATAATGCTATTAGAGTTATGACTAGAGGGGGTAAAATGACTCAGGAACCTTTGTATCCTGAGGGCCATCCTAAGAGAATTGAGCAAGATTCTCAGAGAACTAATGTTGATGCACCTAGTTCTTCTAAAAGGAAGAAAAAGAAAAATGATAGGACTTCGCATGCTTCTAGTGAACCTGTTGTTGACACACCTGAGAATCCCAATGATATTTCTATTTCTGATGCTGAAACACAATCTGGTAATGAACATGAACCTAGTGATAATGTTCATGTTGATTCTCAACCAAGCAATGACAATGATGTAGAGATTAAACCTGCTGTTGATCTTGATAACCCACAATCAAAGAATCAACGTTATGATAAGAGAGACTTCGTTGCTAGGAAGCACGGTAAGGAAAGAGAACCATGGGTTCAGAAACCCATGCCTTTTCCTCCTAGACCATCCAAGAAAAAGGATGATGAGGATTTTGAGCGCTTTGCTGAAATGATTAGACCTATCTTTTTGCGTATGCGTTTGACTGATATGCTTAAAATGAACCCTTATGCTAAATACATGAAGGATATTGTTACTAATAAAAGAAAGATACCGGAAGCTGAAATTTCCACCATGCTTGCTAATTACACTTTTAAGGGTGGAATACCAAAGAAACTTGGAGATCCAGGAGTACCAACTATACCATGCTCCATTAAAAGAAACTATGTTAAAGCTGCTTTATGTGATCTTGGAGCCAGTGTTAGTGTAATGCCTCTCTCTTTATATCATAGACTTGATTTGAATAAGTTGACACCTACTGAAATATCTTTGCAAATGGCTGATAAATCAACTGCTATACCTATCGGTATTTGTGAGGATGTGCCTGTTGTGGTTGCAAACGTTACTATTTTAACGGACTTTGTTATTCTTGATATTCCCAAGGACGATAGTATGTCGATTATCCTTGGTAGCCCTTTTTGAATACTGCAGGGGCTGTTATTGATTGCAACAAAGGCAATGTCACTTTTCATGTTAATGGTATTGAGCATACGGTACACTTTCCGAGGAAACAACCTCAAGTATACATTATCAATTCTATTGGAAAATTTTCAACAATCACCATTGGAGGTTTTGAATTTCCTCTTCCTGCTGTCAAGAAGAAATATGATATTATTATTGTTGGGGATGTGCATATCCCCATTGAGGTAACCTAGTGTTATTCGAAATTTCTCCAGTTTCATGTTATTCGAAATGAATTTGTTAACAAGACCTGATCAACCTTGTTAGTGGATTCCTTTTGATGAGCATGAGATGGGTGAAGTTAGAAAGCACAAATTTATGTACCCTCTTTTTACTTTCTGTTATTTATATTAAATAAACCAAAAAAAATATTTTCTGTCTGTTTTCTGTATTATCCTTGCAATAAAAAATACCCCGAAAATAGAAGTTCTCCAAATGCCCTGAAAATGAAATATGATTTTTTCCCAGAATATTTAAGAATTATTGGCACTGAGAACACACCAGGAGGCCTCACCATGTGCCCACGAGGGTGGAGGGCGCGCCCACCCCCTAGGCGCGCCCCCTGCCTCGTGGATCCCACGTGGGTCCCCTCCACTTATCCTTGCACCCACACACTTCGTCTTCCTCCAGAAAAAATCATCCACCAGCTCAAACCCGTGTTCTAGCTCATCTTGTTGCCATTTTCGATCTCCTTGCTCAAAGCTGCATTCACAAAACTGCTTTGGGGGATTGTTCTTCGGTATGTGACTCCTTCAATGGTCCAATTAGTTTTTGTTCTAGTGCTTTATTTGTTGTAAATTTTTGCTGCTTAGGTGACCCTGTTCTTGAGCTTGCATGTCAAATTTATGTGGTCAAAAGTAGTTTTAATGCATGATATAGCCTCTAGGCACTTGCAGGAGTAGTTGCTACCAATTTTGTTGAGTTGGATTCACTTTTATTTTAAGTTACTAAAAATTTCAAGAAATTTTCAGAAAAAGATGAAGAGATTTTTGACTGTTGGGGAAACGAGGAAAGTTTCCGATGCAAGAATCACTAGCATACATTTTCCTGTTCTATGTTACTTTGCAATATTTGCTAGTAGATGCTTAATTGGTCGCGGGAACTGCGGAAATCTTAGTGCCCTGATATTGTTATTTTGCGCCATGCTTTGTTTCGTGATACCACTTTCAGTTTAGGCACTATTGTTGCTAAACGGTTAAATCTGAACCGTACAAAGGGTCCCATCTTGGGAGGCATCTTCGCCTCGCGCCTTGCTACACACTTTAACATACCTATTAGGCATTATGAGAAAGAGGAAAAGCTGCTTCCTCATATTTTGCTAGATTATAAGAGCATGGTAGCACATGATTTTATTGTTAAGAATAAGAAGAAGATGCTTAACTATAGACTGATGTTTGATAAGAAGCACGTTGAGACTATTACCTTGCCTGCTCCCTCTTTGTTTAACATATTTTCAGGCACGTATCTTATTCTGTCGGAGGCTGTTCAGGCATACCAGAGCCTGACATCAGCTCCAGAGCCGGAGCCACTATCTGATCCTCACCGTCAGTCTGTTTATCAGTGGGATCCAGAGGAGATCGCCAATCAGTGGCACCCCGAAGACCCTCCTCAGTACGACCCCAGCTACAACTTTGATCCATGGGCATAGACCAACTTAGGCCAAAAGCCTAAGCTTGGGGGAGCATGTATTTCTCACTGACATTACATTCATGTTCACACACTCATGCCAGTTGTCGGTTCTCATACTTTTTCATTGTATCATCCATGCTAGTTTATTTTATTTTTAAGCTTTCTTATTGTGTGTTTGAAAAACCTTAATAAAAACAAAAAGATTAGTTGTAGCTTTTAGCTAGTTTACTTTTCATTCCCGTAGTAGTAGTAATTAAAAAGAAAACCCAAAAAGATTTCTCATTCTTCTTTTGCATGTTGGGAGCTTTCCCGTGTAAATAGTTCCTTTCTTTTCCTTGGGGTCGAGAGGAGAAGACCACGATGAAAATGTTGAGTGGCTCTCATATGCATTATTGTTGATCTAACAAAGAGCCCATATTACATTGTCTTATCTATTGAGTTGAATGCTTGCAGATTCCGGCTTAGTCCAATGCACGTGCACTATTATTATTATCCACACTATTCGTTCGTGCAAGTGAAAGGCAATAATGATGATTATATGATGAACTTATTGAGATGAGAAAAGCTGGTATGAACTCGACCTCTCTTGTTTTTGTAAATATGATTAGTTCATCGTTCCTGATTCAGCCTATTATGAATGAAACATGTTTGCAATGACAATTAGATATTATAGTTGCCCATGTCATGCTTAATTTGCTAGGAGTTTATAATGGTTTACCTTGCGTTCCAACATGCTATTAAAATGGTTGTGATATGGTATGATAGGGTGGTATCCTCCTTTGAACGATTCGAGTGGCTTGACTTGGCACATGTTCACGCATGTAGTTGAAACAAAATCAACATAGCCTCCATGATATTTATGTTCATGGTGAATTATATCCTACTCATGCTTGCATTCAGTGTTGATTAATTCTAATTCATGTTCATGACTGTTGTCGCTCTCTAGCTGGTCGCTTCCCAGTCTCTTTCTAGCCTTCACTTGTACTAAGCGGGAATACTGCTTGTGCATCCAACTCCATAAACCCCAAAGTTATTCCATATGAGTCCACCATACCTTCCTATATACGGTATCTACCTGCCGTTCCAAGTAAATTTGTATGTGCCAAACTCTAAACCTTCAAATAAACATTCCGTTTTGTATGCTCGAATAGCTCATGTATCAACTAGGGTTGTCTGTATCTTCCATGCTAGGTGGGTTATTCTCAAGAGGACTGGACTCTGCTCCTCACTCACGAGAAAATGGTTGGTCACCGGGATGCCCAGTCCCATGCTCAAATCAAATCAAAATAATTGCAAACAAAAATCCCCCAGGATTGTTGTTAGTTGGAGGCACCCGTTGTTTCGGGCAAGCCATGGATTGATGCTTGTTGGTGGTGGGGGAGTATAAACTTTACCACTCTGCTTGGGAACCGCCTATAATGTGTCTAGTATGGAAGATATCGAGATCTCTCGGTTGTTATGTTGACAATGAAAGTATATCGCTTAAAATATTATTCATCCCTATTTCAAAACCGAGCTCTGGCACCTCTACAAATCCCTGCTTCCCTCTGCGAAGGGCATATCTATTTACTTTTATGTTGAGTCATCATCCTCTTATTAAAAAGCACCAGTTGGAGAGCACCGCTGCCATTTGCATGTACTATTATTAGTTTACATTGAGTATGATTGTGACTGGATCTCTTTTACCACGAATTACAATTTCCAGTCAGTCCTTGATCTTTAGGGGTGCTCTGCATTTATGTTTTGTGGTCTCAGAAAGGGCTAGCGAGATACCATCTTGTTATATCATATTATGATTGTTTTGGGGAAGTGTTGTCATCCAAGATTTATTATTATTGCTCGCTAGTTGATTATGCCATTGATATGAGTAAACATGCGACCTAAATGTTATTGTGAATATGGTTAGTTCATAATCTTTGCTGAAAAATTGAATGCTGGCTTTACATATTTACAACAACAAGAGCAAACAAAGTTTGTAAAAGTCTTTCTTTATCACTTTCAGTTTGTCAACTGAATTGCTTGAGGACAAGCAAAGGTTTAAGCTTGGGGGAGTTGATGCGTCTCCAATGTATCTACTTTTCCAAACACTTTTTCCCTTGTTTTGGACTCTAACTTGCATGGTTTGAATGGAACTAACCCGGACTGACGCTGTTTTCAGTAGAATTGCCATGGTGTTATTTTTGTGCAGAAATAAAAGTTCTTGGAATGACCTGAAAATCAATGGAGATTATTTTTGGAATGTATAAAAAATACTGGCGAAAGAATCAAGGCCAGGGGGCCCACACCCTGTCCACGAGAGGGTGGGGGCGCGCCTACCCCCCTGGGCGTGCCTCCTGCCTCGTGGGCCCCCTGGTGCTCCTCCGACCTCAACTCCAACTCTATATATTCCTTTTCGGGGAGAGAAAAAAATAAGAGAGAAGGATTCATCATGTTTTATGATACGGAGCCGCCACCGAGCCCTAATCTCTCTCGGGAGGGCTGATCTAGAGTCCGTTCGGGGCTCCGGAGAGGGGAATCCGTCGCCATCGTCATCATCGACCTTCATCCATCACCAATTTCATGATGCTCACCGTCATGCGTGAATAATTCCATCGTAAGCTTGCTGGATGGTGATGGGTTGGATGAGATTTATCATGTAATCGAGTTAGTTTTGTTAAGGTTTGATCCCTAGTATCCACTATGTTCTGAGATTGATGTTGCTATGACTTTGCTATGCTTAATGCTTGTCACTAGGGCCCGAGTGCCATGATTTCATATCTAAACCTATTATGTTTTCATGAATATATGTGAGTTCTTGATCCTATCTTTCAATTCTATAGTCACCTATTATGTGTTTTGATCCGTTAACCCCGAAGTGACAATAATCGGGATACTTACCAGTGATGACCATAGTTTGAGGAGTTCATGTATTCACTATGTGTTAATTCTTTGGTCCGGTACTCTATTAAAAGGAGGCCTTAATATCCCTTAGTTTCCAATAGGACCCCGCTGCCACGGGCGCTGCCACGGGAGGGTAGGACAAAAGATGTCATGAAAGTTCTTTTCCATAAGCACGTATGAACTGGAGCTAGTTCTGTGTCACCCTATGTTATAACTATTGCATGAGGAATCGCATCTGACATAATTACCCATCACTGGTCCATTGCCTATGAGCTTTTCATATATTGTTCTTCGCTCATTTGCTTTTCCATTGCTACTGTTACAATCACTATAAAACCAAAACTATTACTTTTGCTACTGTTACCACTACTATCATATTACTTTGCTACTAAATACTTTGCTACAGATATTAAGTTTCCAGGTGTGGTTGAATTGACGACTCAGCTGCTAATTCTTGAGAATATTCTTTGGCTCCCCTTGTGTCGAATCAATAAATTTGGGTTGAATACTCTACCCTCGAAAACTGTTGCGATCCCCTATACTTGTGGGTTATCAAGGAACACCTTGTGTGCTATCAAACGTCACAACGTAACTGGGTGATTATAAAGATGCTCTACAGGTTTCTCCGAAGGTGTTTGTTGGGTTGGCATAGATCGAGATTAGGATTTGTCACTCCGAGTATCGGAGAGGTATCTCTGGGCCCTCTCGGTAATGCACATCATGATAAGCCTTGCAAGCAATGTAACTAATGAGTTAGTCGCGGGATGATGCATTACGGAACGAGTAAAGAGACTTGCCAATAATGAGATTGAACTAGGTATGAGGATACCGACGATCGAATCTTGGGCAAGTAACATACCGATGACAAAGGGAATGGCGTATGTTGTCATCACGGTTTGACCGATAAAGATCTTCGTAGAATATGTGGGAACCAATATGAGCATACTGGTTCCTCTATTGTTTATTGATCGGAGATGTGTCTCGGTCATGTCTACATAGTTCTCGAACTCGTAGGGTCTGCACGCTTGACGTTTGATGACGATTTGTATTATGAGTTGTGTGTTTTGGTGACCGAAGATTGTTCGGAGTCCCGAATAAGATCATGGACAAGACGAGGAGTCTCGAAATTGTCGAGAGGTAAAGATTGATATATTGGATGATGATATTCGGACACAAGAATGGTTCCGGAATATTTCGGGTATGTATTGGAGTACCGGGAGGTTACCGGAACCCCCCGAGGAAAGTAATGGACCAACATGGGCCATAGGGTAGAGAGAGGGCAGTCCACAAGGGGTGGCGCGCATCCCCCCATGGGCAGTCCGAATTGGACAAGGGGAGGGGTGCGGCCCCCCTTTCCTTCCCCCTCTCCCTCTCCTTCCCCCTTTCCCCCTTCGAAAGAAGGAAGGGGGGACTTGTACTAGGAGTCCTAGTCGGTCCCCCCCATGGCGCGCCCCCTTAGGCCGGCCTCCTCCCCTCCTCCTTTATATACGGGGGCAGGGGCACCCCAAAGCACGTCAATTGTTCTTAGCCATGTGCGGTGCCCCCTCCACCGTTTACTCCTCCGGTCATATTGTCATAGTGCTTAGGCGAAGCCCTGCGCGGATCACTTCACCATCACCGTCATCATGCCGTCGTGCTGACAAAACTCTCCCTCGACACTTTGCTGGATCAAGAGTTCAAGGGACGTCATCTATCTGAATGTGTGCAGAACTCAGAGGTGATGTACGTTTGGTACTTGATCAGTTGGATCGCGAAGACGTTCGACTACATTAACCGTGTTAAACTAACGCTTCCGCTATTGGTCTATGAGGGTACGTGGACACACTCTCCCCCTCTTGTTGTTATGCATCTCCTAGATAGATCTTGCATGACCGTAGGCTTTTTTTTTGAAATTGCATGCTACGTTCCCCAACACTAATGCATAACCCCAAAACGATAGTGGTAAATCGATAAGATACATCACAGATCGCACCATATCTAATAAAGTGTGGTTATGATGTTCGGACACACCATTACGCAGTGGTGTTCCAGGTGGCGTGAGTTGTGAAACTATTCCACATTGTTTTAAATGAAGGCCAAACTCATAACTCAAATATTCGCCTCCGCGATCAATTCGTAGAAACTTTATTTTCTTGTTACGATGATTCTCCACTTCACTCTGAAATTCTTTGAACTTTTCAAATGTTTCAGACTTGTGTTTTATTAAGTATATATAGCCATATTTGCTCAAATCATCTGTGAAGGTCAGCAAATAACGATACCCACCACGAACCTCAACACTAATTGGACCGCATACATCGGTATGTATTATTTCCAATAAGTCATTGGCTCACTCCATTGTTCCGGAGAACGGAGTTTTAGTCATCTTTCCCATGAGGCATGGTTCACAAGTATCAAATGATTCATGATCAAGTGATTCCAAAAGCCCATCTGCATGGAGTTTCTTCATGCGCGTTACACCAATATGACCTAAATGGCAGTGCCACAAATATGTTGCATTATCATTATCAACTTTGCATATTTTGGCATCAATATTATGGATATGTGTATCACTACGATCGAGATACAGTAAACCATTTACATTGGGTGTATGACCATACAAGGTTTTATTCATGTAAACAAAAAAACAATTATTCTCTTACTTAAATGAATAACCGTGTTGCAATAAACATGATCCAATCATATTCATTGTGATGGGCTAAGTTGGGACACCCCTGCAGGGTATAAACTTTCGAGAGTTGTGCCCGCGGTTATGTGGCAGATGGAATTTGTTAATATCCGGTTGTAGAGAACTTGACACTTAACTTAATTAAAATGAATCAACCACGTGTGTACCCATGATGGTCTCTTTTCGGCGGAGTCCGGGAAGTGAACACGGTCTTGTGTTATGCTTGAACGTAAGTAGTTTCAGGATCACTTCTTGATCACTTCTAGCTTCTCGACCGTTGCGTTGCTTCTCTTCTCGCTCCCATTTGCGTATGTTAGCCACCATTTTGCTTAGTGCTTGCTGCAGCTCCACCTCACTATGCTTTCCTACCCATAAGCTTAAATAGTCTTGATCTCGCAGGTGTGAGATTGCTGAGTCCTTGTGACTCACGGATACTTACAAATAGTTGCAGGTGCCGAGGATACCAGTGCAGGTGATGCTACCGAACTCAAGTGGGAGTTCGACGAGGATTCGGTCCATTACTATGTTTTCTTTTCCTGATGATCAGTAGTGGAGCCCAGTTGGGATGATCGGGGATATATCATTTGGGGTTGTCTTCCTTTATTTTGGTTCCGTAGTCGGACCTTTGATTGTACTTTGGATGTTGTATGCATTATTTATGTATTGTGTGAAGTGGCGATTCTAAGCTAGCTCTTTATCCCTTTCTTATTTAGTACATGGGATTGTGTGAAAATTACCCCTCTTGCGACAAAACTACCATGCGGCTGTGCCTCTAAGTCGTGCCCCAACACGTGGGAGATATAGCCGCATTGTGGGTGTTACAAGTTGGTATCAGAGCCGACCCTCGCGGTTACACGGATGTTTGCGGATAGGTGCACGGTCATGTTGTTCATGATGTTTGTGACCCGCATGGCACACGGCATGGCACATGTACCGGACTGGATGCACAGACGTATGTGCCAAGAGCGAACGTTCCTGTGGCCCGACTAGGACGTCGGTTCCTCTGAGTGGGGGTGTATGTGATAGCCTGGCTTAATAGGAATGATATACTACTCATATCAATAAGGAATTCCTTCTTTTCCGGAAGCCCATTCAGACAGAACTCCAAAGTTAAGCGTGCTCAACTTGGAGTAATTTCAGGATGGGTGACCGACCGGGAAGTTGCTCCCGGGCGCGCACGAGTGAGGACAAAGTGCGCAGAAAAGACTAGTATTGATCTATGGGGCCAGTCTAGATCCCGCCAGGAGTAACGACCACCGGCGGGTGTGTCCGGGGCGTTACATTTATGCTCAACACAAACACCAAATAACATTTATTTAGGTCCAACACTAATCCAGAAGGTAGAGGGAGTGTGCAATGGTGATCTTATCAACCTTGGAATCACTACCAACACACATCGTCACCTCGCCCTTAACTAGTTTCTGCTCATTCTGTAACTCCTGTTTCGAGTTACTAATCTTAGCAATTGAACTGGTATCAAATACCCTGGGGTTACTACGAACACTAGTAAAATACACATCAATAACATGTATATCAAATATACCTTTGTTCACTTTGCCATCCTTCTTATCCGCCAAGTATTTGGGGTAGTTCCGCTTCCAGTGACCATTCCCTTTGTAGTAGAAGCACTCAGTTTCAGGCTTAGGTCTAGCTTTGGGCTTCTACACGGGAGTGGAAACTTGCTTGTCATTCTTCTTGAAGTTCCCTTTCTTTCCCTTTGCCCTTTTTCTTCAAACTAGTGGTCTTGTCAACCATCAACACTTGATGATTTTTCTTGATTTCTACCTTCGCCGAGTTCAGCATCGTGAAGAGCTCGGGAATCATTTTCGTCATCCCTTGCATATTATAGTTTATCACGAAGTTCTAGTAGCTTGGTGATAGTGACTATAGAACTCTGTCAATCACTATCTTATCTAGAAGATTAACTCCCACTTGATTCAAGTGATTGTACTACCCAGACATTCTAAGTACATGCTCACTGGCTGAGCCATTCTCCTCCATCTTGTAGGCAAAGTACTTGTTAGAGGTCTCATACCTCTCGACATAGGCATGAGTTTGAAATACCAATTTCAACTCTTGGAACATCTTATATGCTCTATGGCGTTCAAAATGTTTTTGAAGCCCCAGTTCTAAGCCGTAAAGCATGGTGCACTAAACTATCAAGTAGTCATCATACCAAGCTTGTCAAACATTCATAATGTCTGCATCTGCTCCTGCAATAGGTCTGTCACCTAGCGGTGCATCAAGGACATAATTCTTCTCTGAAGCAACGAGGATAATCCTCAGATCACGGACCCAGTCCGCATCATTGCTACTATCATATTTCAACTTAGTTTTCTCTAGGAACATATCAAAAATATAGGGGAGCTACAACGCGAGCTATTGATCTACAACATAAATATGCAAATACTATCACGACTAAGTTCATAATAAATTAAGTTCAATTAATCATATTACTTAAGAACTCCCACTTAGATAGACAACCTTCGAGTCATCTAAATGATCATGTGATCCATATCAACTAAACCATGTCCGATCATCACGTGAGATGGAGTAGTTTTCAATGGTGAACATATCTATGTTGATCATATCTACTATATGATTCACGTTCGACCTTTCGGTCTCCAGTGTTCTGAGGCCATGTTTGTACATGCTAGGCTCATCAAGTTTAACATGAGTATTCTGCATGTGCAAAACTATCTTGCACCCGTTGTATGTGAACGTAGAGCTTATCACACCCGATCATCATGTGGTGTCTCGACACGATGAATTGTCGCAATGGTGCATACTCAGGGAGAACACTTTTACCTTGAAATTTTAGTGAGGGGTCATCTTATAATGCTACCGCCATACTAAGCAGAATAAGATGTATAAAAGATAAACATCACATGCAATCGAAATATGTGACATGATATGGCCATCATCATCTTGTGCCTTTGATCTCCATATCCAAAGCACCGTCATGATTTCCATCTTCATCGGCTTGACACCTTGATGTCCATCATAGCGTCGTTGTCATCTCGCCAACTATTACTTCTACAACTATCGCTAATGCATAGTGATAAAGTAAAGCAATTATATGGCGATTGCATTTCCAATAAAGTGACAACCATAAGGCTCCTGCCAGTTGCCAATAACTTCTACAAAACAAGTCACCTCATACAACAACGTATATCACATCATGTCTTGACCATATCACATCACAACATGCCCTGCAAAAACAAGTTAGACGCCCTCTACTTTGCTATTGCAAGTTTTATGTGGCTGTTGCGGGCTTCTAGTAAGAACCGTTCTTACCTACGCATCAAAACCACAACGGTGTTTTGTCAATTCTGTTGTTTTAACCTTCAACTAGGACCGGCCGTAGTCAAATTTGATTCAACTAAAGTTGGAGAAATAGACACACGCCAGCCACCTTTATGCAAAACTAGTTGCATGTCTGTCGGTGGAACCGGTCTCATGAACGTGGTCATGTAAGGTTGGTCCGGGGCGCTTCATCCAACAATACCGCCGAATCAAAATAAGACGTTGGTGGTAAGCAGTATGACTATCACCGCCCACAACTCTTTGTGTTCTACTCGTGCATATCATCTATGCATAGACCTAGCTCAGATGCCACTGTTGGGGAACGTAGCATGCAATTTCAAAAAAAATCCTATGCTCAAACAAGATCTATCAAGGAGATGCATAGAGACGAGAGGGGGAGAGTGTGTCCACGTACCCTCGTAGACCGAAAGCGGAAGCGTTTGATAACGCGGTTGATGTAGTTGAATTTCTTCTCGTTCCGATCGATCAAGCATCGAACGTGCGACACCTCTAAGTTCTGCACACGTTCAGCTCGATGATGTCCCTCAAACTCTTGATCCAGCAAACTGTCGATGGAGAGTTTTGTTAGCACGATGGCGTGGTGACGGTGATGGTCAAGTAATCCGCGCAGGGCTTCGCCTAAGCACTACGACAATATGACCGGAGGCGTAAGCTGTGGAGGGGGCGCCGCACACGGCTAGGAATCAATATTGTGTGTTCTAGTGGTGCCCCACACATATATATATGTGGGAGAGGGAGAGGGATTGCATGGGGCGCCCCAAGTAGGAGTAATCCTACTTGGGCACCTCCTCCAAGTCGGCCTCCCCCCTTCCATATCCATCAAAGGGGGAAGGAAAGAGAGGGGGGAGGGGAAGGAAAGGGGGAGGCCGAATCCTCCCCTTTCCTTATCCCTTCCCTTCCTTTCCTTCTCCTCCTATTCGGCCTATAGGGGGAGCACTAGCCCCTTTTGGGGCTGGTCTGTCCAACTCTTGGCCCATTAGGCCCATATAGCTTGTCGGGGTTTGCCCGGAACCCCTTCCGGTGACCCGATACGTACCCGGTACCCCCAGAACACTTCCAGTGTCTGAATACTATCGTCCTATATATGAATCTTTACCTCTCGACCATTTTGAGACTCCTTGTCATGTCCGTGATCTCATCCGGGACTCCAAACGACATTCGATCACCAAATCACTTAACTCATATAATACAAAATCGTCATCGAACGTTAAACAAGTGGACCCTGCGGGTTCGAGAACTATGTAGACATGACCGAGACACCTCTCCGGTCAATAACCAACAGAGGAACCTGGATGCTCATATTGGTTCCCACATATTCTATGAAGATCTTTATTGATCGTACCGTAATGACAACATACGTTATTCCCTTTGTCATTGGTATGTTACTTGCCCGAGATTCGATCGCCGGTATCTTCATACCTAGTTCAATCTCATTACCGGCAAGTCTCCTTACTTGTTCTGTAATGCATCATCCGACAACTAACTCATTAGTCACATTGCTTGCAAGGCTTATTATGATGTGCATTACCAAGAGGGCCCAAAGATACTTCTCTGATACTCGGAGTGACAAATCCTAATCTCGATCTATGCCAACCCAACAAATACCTTCGCAGATACCTGTAGAGCATCTTTATAGTGACCTAGTTACGTTGTGACGTTCGATAGCACACAAGGTATTCATACAGTATTTGGGAGTTGCATAATCTCATAGTCAAAGAAATATGTATAAGTCATGAAGAAAGAAATAGCAATAAAACTTAACGATCATTATGCTAAGCTAACGGATGGGTCTTATCCATCACATCATTCTCCTAATGATGTGATCCCATTCATAAAATGACAACACATGTCTATGGTTAGGAAACTTAACCATCTTTGATTAACGAGCTAGTCTAGTAGAGGCTTACTAGGGACACTGTGTTTTGTCTATGTATCCACACATGTATCAAGTTTCCGGTTAATACAATTCTAGCATGAATAATAAACATTTATCATGATATAAGGAAATATAAATAACAACTTTATTATTGCCTCTAGGGCATATTTCCTTCAATTAGAACTACACTAGATTTCTAATTAAGAGGATGAGAGGAACTAGTTCCAGCTCTAATTAGATCAACTAGGATCAACTAGAACTAGAACTACAAGAACTAGAGGAGGCTCCAAACTTGTGTTCACAAAGGGGCCAATACCTCAGGTATATATAGGTTAGAGGGGGAGATATGGGCTGCCACCAAGGAGGGAAAGCCCCTCCTTGGGGCGCCGGCCAAGAGGGGTGAGGAGGACTCCTCCCCACAGTCCAATTCGGCCTCCCCTATAGGAAAGGGGAGGCACCACTCCTTATGGGTTCTTGTGTCCCAATACTCCTTTCACCTCTTGGCCTTTTAAGATCTGTTGATATTAAATTAAATATAAAAGCCTCCTAACAATTACTAGAGCATTTTATTATTAGTTTAACACCTCTGAAAACACTTTCCACTTATATATTATTTACCAGCAATGTCTTGTATTGCCCGATAAACTCTAAAACCCTTCTAGTGACCTCCAAACGCTTTCGATCCCTCTCAAAACTATTTCAAATATTAATGAAAAAATTATAGAAATAAATCCTTGATATTCTCATCCTAATAATGCTTAGTAGATCGTGATTACCTTAAACTTGTGACCCTCGCAAGTGCAGCGACCTGCTATACAAATGATTTTTACCCCCTTTTCGTGACAGAGTTTAAATCATCGCCTTACCTGTGTGTGCGATAGGGGGTACATCGCACACGACGCAGAAACTATCGGCGACAGGTCCTCTAGCCACACACGCGGGGCAAAAATAGCTCATGTGCAATCGAGCGAGCCATCACAGACAATTATACATGTCCAATCATTTCTATTCGTATGTACATCCCGCACAGTGAATCTCAGACAAACGTTTTTGTTCGTATGTACATCCCACACAAACGTCCCCATTCGTATATACATCACACACAATTTTTCGCATCACATCATTTGTGATAGCGTTGCCATTACAGATGATATTTATAATTTTATCGTTTGCGCTATTGAATGCATCAAACACGGTGCCTAGAGGAAACTGTGTGGCATAGGTTGTCCATCACACACACATTTTATGAGGAAAAACGTTTGTGCAATGAGGTCTAACGCAAATAGTTGTCCAGAGGAAGTCGTCTGTGATTGTTCATTGATCCAACATGTTTACTTCCAAAAAACTATGTGGGTTGTCTGAGCTCATCATCCACGGTGTTGTCGCAATAACTGAAGGATATATGCCCTAGAGGCAATAATAAAGTTGTTATTTATATTTCCTTATATCATGATAAATGTTTATTATTCATGCTAGAATTGTATTAACCAGAAACTTAGTACATGTGTGAATACATAGACAAACAGAGTGTCACTAGTATGCCTCTACTTGACTAGCTCGTTAATCAAAGATGGTTAAGTTTCCTAGACATAGACATGAGTTGTCATTTGATGAACGGGATCACATCATTGGAGAATGATGTGATTGACATGACCCATCCGTTAGCTTAGCACTATGATCGTTTAGTTTATTGCTATTGCTTTCTCCATAACTTATACATGTTCCTATGACTATGAGATCATGCAACTCCCGAATACCGGAGGAACACTTTGTGTGCTATCAAACGTCACAACGTAACTGGGTGATTATAAAGATGCTCTACAGGTGTCTCCGATGGTGTTTGTTGAGTTGGCATAGATCGAGATTAGGATTTGTCACTCCGATTGTTGGAGAGGTATCTTTGGGCCCTCTCGGTAATGCACATCACTATAAGCCTTGCAAGCAATGTGACTAATGAGTTAGTTGTGGTATGTTGCATTACGTAAAGAGTAAAGATACTTGCCGGTAACGAGATTGAACTAGGTATTGAGATACTGATGATCGAATCTCGGGTAAGTAACATACCGATGACAAAGGGAACAACGTATGCGGTTTGACCGATAAAAGATCTTCGTAGAATATGTAGGAGCCAATATGAGCATCCAGGTTCCGCTATTCGTTATTTACCGGAGACGTGTCTCGGTCATGTCTACATAGTTCTCGAACTCGTAGGGTCCGCACGCTTAACGATCGGTACTATGAGTTTATGTGTTTTGATGTACCGAAGGTAGTTCGGAGTCCCGGATATGATCACGAACATGACGAGGAGTCTCGAAATGGTCGAGAAGTAAAGATTGATATATTGGAAGCCTATGTTTGGACATCGGAATGGTTCCGAGTGAGTTCGGGCATATACTGGAGTACCGGTGGGTTACCGGAACCCCCCGGGGAGTATATGGGCCCTAATGGGCTTTAGTGGAGAGAGAGAGAGAGAGAGGAAGCCAGGGCAGGCCGCACGCCCCTCCCCCTCTGGTCCGAATTGGACTAGGAAGGGGGGTGCCCCCCTTTCCTTCCTCCCTCTCTCCCCCTTCCTTCTCTCCTAGTCCAACCAGGGAAGGGGGAATCCTACTCCCGGTGGGAGTAGGACTCCTCCAGGGCACCCCATAGAGGGCCAGCCCTCCCTCCTCCTCCACTCCTTTATATACGGGGGAGGGGGCACCCCATAGACACACAAGTTGATCATTGATCCCTTAGCCGTGTGCGGTGCCCCCTCCACCATAATCCACCTCGGTCATATCGTCGTAGTGCTTAGGCGAAGCCCTGTGCGGTAGCTTCATCATCACCGTCATCACGCCGTCGTGTTGACGAAGCTCTCCCTCGACACTAAGCTAGATCGAGAGTTCGTGGGACGTCACAGAGCCGAACATGTGCAGATCACGGAGGTGCCATACTTTCGGTACTAGGATCGGTCGGATCGTGAAGACGTACGACTACATCAATCGTGTTGTCATAACGCTTCCGCTTATGGTCTACGAGGGTACGTGGACAACACTCTTCCCCCCTCGTTGCTATGCATCACCATGATAGATCTTGCGTGTGCGTAGGATTTTTTTGAAATTACTGCGTTCCCCAACAGTGGCATCCGAGCCAGGTCTATGCCTAGATGTTATATGCACGAGTATAACACAAAGGAGTTGTGGGTGTGGGTATATACATATTGCTTGCTGTCACTAGTTGTTTCTTGATTCGGTGGTATTGTTGGATGAAGCGGCCTAGACCAACATTACGCGTACGCTTATGCGAGACTGGATCCACTGACGTGCTTCGCACACAGGTGACTTGTAGATAGATGGCCCGTGTTGTTGTTCCGTTGAATTTTAATGCGTTCCTAGAGAAAGCTAAGTTGAAAGATGATAGTAGCAATGATGCGGACTGGGTCCGTGATCCGAGGATTATCCTCATTGCTGCATAGAAGAATTATGTCCTTGATGCACCATTAGGTAACAGACCTATTGCAGGAGCAGATGCAGACGTTATGAACATTTGGCAAAGCTCGGTATGATGACTACTTGATAGTTTAGTGCACCATGCTTTACGGCTTAGAACCGGGACTTCAAAAATGTTTTGGAATGTCATGGAACATATAAGATGTTCTAAGAGTTGAAATTGGTATTTCATACTCATGCCCGTGTCAAGAGGTATGAGACCTCTGACAGTACCTTGCCTACAAGATGGAGGAGAATAGCTCAACCCGTGAGCATGTGCTCAGATTGTCTGGGTACTACAATTGCTTGAATCAAGTGGGAGTTAATCTTCCAGATACGATAGTAATTAATAAAGTTCTCTAGTCACTATCACCAAGTTAATAGAACTTTGTGATGAACTATAATATGCAAGGGATGATGAAAACGATTCCCCGAGCTCTTCGCGATGCTGAAATCGGTGAAGGTAGAAATCAAGAAAAGCATCAAGTGTTGATGGTTGACAAGACCAGTAGTTTCAAATAAAAGGGAAAGGGAAAGAAAGGAACTTCAAGAAGAATGGAAAGCAAGTTGCCACTCCCATGAAGAAGCCCAAAGCTAGACCCAAGCCTGAAACTGAGTGCTTCTACTGCAAAGGAAATGGTCACTGGAAGTGGAACTGCCCTAGATACTTGGCGGATAAGAAGGATGGCGAAGTGAACAAAGGTATATTTGATATACATGTTATTGATGTGTACTTTACTAGTGTTTATAGCAAACCCCTCGGTATTTGATACTAGTTTAGTTGCTAAGAGTGGTAACTCAAAACGGGAGTTGCAAAATAAACAAAGACTAGTTGAGGACGAGCTGACGATGTGTGTTGGAAATGATTCCAAGGTTGATAAGATCACCATTGCACACTCCCTTTACCTTCGGGATTAGTGTTGAACCTAAAACAAAGGTTATTTGGTGTTTGCGTTGAGCATAATATGATTGGATCGTGTTTATTGCAATACAGTTACTCATTTAAGTCAAAGAATAATTGTTATTCAGTTTACATGAATAAAACCTTCTATGGTAATACACCCAAGGTGAATGGTTTATTGAATCTCGGTCGTAGTGATACACATGTTCATAATATTGAAGCCAAAAGATGCAAAGTTAATAATGATAGTGAAACCTATTTGTGGCACTGCTGTTTAGGTCATATTGGTGTAAAGCGCATGAAGAAACTCCATGCTGACGGACTTTTGGAATCACTTGATTATGAATCACTTGATGCTTGCGAACCATGCCTCATGGGCAAGATGACTAAAACTCCATTCTTTGGAACAATGGAGCAAGCAACTGACTTATTGGAAATAATACATACTGATATATGCAATCCGATGAGTGTCGAGGCTCGCAGCGGGTATCATTTTTTTCTGACCTTCACACATGATTTGAGCAGATATGGGTATATCTACTTCATGAAACACTAGTCTGAAACATTTGAAAAGTTCAAAGAATTTCACAGTGAAGTGGAGAATCATCGTAACAAGAAAATAAAGTTTCTACGATTTGATCATGGAGGCGAATATTTGAGTTATGAGTTTGGCCTTCATTTAAAACAATGTGGAGTAGTTTCACAACTCACGCCACCTGGAACACCACAGTGTAATTGTTGGGGATATAGCTACTGAGTTAACCCGCCCAGGAGGGGCCAGGTTATACTCCTAACGACTCACAAGACAAAGCCCATGAAGGAAGCGAAGATGGCGGTTCATGAGGATGACTTATGAAGAGCCCAAGGCCCAAAGGCGTCTTAAGGCCCGTAGGTGTAAACCGCCATATGTATGTGACTTGTATTATAAGGCAATTGTAATTAAGTCACCGGGCCGAACACGTTTATGAGCCGGCCGGGACTCTGTAAGCCACCGGGCATCAACCTATATATAAAGGGACGACCCGACGGTGAGTTAGGAAGATAGACAACAAATCGAGAACTAGGTCAAGCGTAATTGATCCCTGGTAATCGAAACCTAAGCAATACCACCTCCAACTGGATTAGGCCTTTACCTTCACCGCAAGGGGCCGAACCAGTATAAACTCCCGTGTCCTTTGTCCCGTTTAACCCCTCTAAGCTAACCTAGTGCAATGGCTCCACGACTAAGTCCTCACACTAGGACATCTGACGTGGCTATTCCACGACAGTTGGCGCCCACCGTGGGGTCAGCGCATGGTGGTTTCGAGCTCTTACAGGGCGGCTTTGAAGGGATCAAGGGATACGCTGTGGGCCGGATGACCAAGAGTCGTCGCGGCAAGCTCTACATCGACGATGCAGGCTGGGGCCCCGAAGCCGGCTCAGTTGAGTACGGGTACCGGGTCCCCTTCAGCGGAATCCATGTCTTCATCGGCAAGATCGGCGAGCCGGGCCCTGAGCCGGACATCTGCACCAACATCATCGAGACGGCTCAGCGTGCACGACCCGCCTGAGTTCAACCCGCCGTGAAGCATGCCTTTGTTGGATTTATCCACGGGGCTGAGTTGGAAGGATACATGTTTGGCGGTGAGACAGCCATTTATTCTGATGGTGAGTCGTCCACAGGCGAGACTACCTCGTTGTATCAACTATAGGACGACAGGCTTGGGGGTTGTTCCGATGGTGACAGTATTCTGGAC
Source organism: Triticum urartu (assembly GCF_003073215.2). Classification (NCBI taxonomy): domain Eukaryota; kingdom Viridiplantae; phylum Streptophyta; class Magnoliopsida; order Poales; family Poaceae; genus Triticum; species Triticum urartu. The sequence goes on along the minus strand of NC_053027.1, from coordinate 430,948,017 downwards.
TTCTACGAGCTGCCAAACCGGGACGCAATCTTTATGGCCGGTACACAACCGGTGCAGAATTCTTCAACTGCAGCAGCGTTGATTTCCGGGTCAGCAGAGGCGACGGCAGCCAGGGCAGGAGGTCCTGCGCGCCCGCCGGCTCAGGTTTTGTCCGACTTACTGACGCTTTGGCAGCATTGCTGACAGCAAAGGTTAACCCAGAAAACCGAGATCAGCATAACACAGAAGTCGCAAAATTGTGAGATCAGATAGCCCAAGCCAAGGAAGACCTGGCAGCTGAGGACGCTAGGATGGCCACGGAGCGGGCAACGTTGGATGCTCAGGCGCAGCTGATTCAGTCGGAGTCTTTCCGGCTCATGCTAGATTAGAACGCCTCAAACGAAGTCATGAGGAGGAGGCATCAGACTCATCTTCCTTCGGTCTACAAGGCGAGAAATCGCTTTAATACACCTGGAGCGGGAACCAGTAACCCGCCAGGGGTAGCCCGGGTTGAAGCACCTGGGACGGGAGCGCCGGCTCAGCCGCGCACGACGGACCCGCCTCGCCAGAACAATATCCCACCACAGCATGTGCCGATGCCACCGGGTCATTACTCTAACCCTTTGGATAACATGATCGCTGCAGCGTCACGATTGGCGGCTCTCCCAGTTGAAGGTGAGTCACCAGCAGCGGTTGAAACGCGAAGGGCTAGACAGCTACTTCAGATAGCATTGGTTCAGCAGCCGGCTTATTCTTACAGTCGTGAGAGAATCCATTCAACCCCCCGTCCAAGCCGAAGTTATAGCAGACACATGGATTCCCTAGCAGTGTCAAGCAGTGAGCGGCGTCGTAACCCGCCCCATGGACATGACCCACCCCGTAATACTCAGGCTCTGATAGATCAGGATAGAGCACATCAGGGGGCTGAGCTGGTGGCTCAGTACGCGGCTCATCAGCCATCGCCGGTTTATCCGTCAACTTCGGTGGAAGCAGGCGTGACCTCTCGAAGCACGGGTGTGCCGTGTTTAGTGTCAGCTCTGCGTAATGAGCGTCTGCCCAAGGATTTCAAAGGACCTTGTAAGGTGCCTAACTACACAGCCGACTTACCCCCTGAGACGTGGGTTGAGAGCTACGAGATGGCCATGGAACTGTTGGAGGTCAGCGATGCCACGTGTGCCAAGTACTTTACCATGATGCTGGATGGGACCGCCCGTACTTGGTTAAAAGGACTACCTGCCAACTCCATCGGGTCATGGGCCAAGTTAAAAGCCCAATTTATCCAGAATTTTAAGGATACGTGCAAGCAGCCCATGTCGATCGTGGATTTGGATGCCTACGCCCAAGAGGAGGGCGAGTCAACAACACATTTGGTGTGTCGGGTTAAGGCCATCCTACACTCATCGGGTAACATCAATGCCGGCCCAGCAGTCCTCATGTTGGAGAAAAACTGTCGTTTTTTGGCCCTTAAACAGAAGTTAGGGTGGCTCAAGCGCCACTACAATGATATGGGGAGCTGATGGCGGCTCTAATTAAATATGCCGACTTTGATGGTACCAAGGACCCCGAGTCTGATGATGACAAGCCGGGAAAGGGAAAGAAGAGTGGCAACACTAGAAACCAGCATCATAACCCGGTGACTCAGGGGAGTAACGGTAAACGTAAGGCTGATAATAATTCAGATTTTGTGGCCAATACCAACACGCAGAACAATGGTCAGCATCATAAAGGAAAGCCACCTCCTCGGGCAGGAGGGTCAGGTATAAATCTAGAGCAGATGTTGAATCAGCCTTGTCCAAAGCATGGCTCGCGGGACATGCCATCTACGCACCTTTGGAAGGACTGCTACATTATGAAGGAGTTTAAAAATTCCGACTTGTTCCAGTACAATCATGGACCAGGTGGTGGCTCAGGTTCCGATTCTTATGGTCCGGGTCATGGTGGTGGCGGCTCTAACTCTGGTTTGCAGGGTAACCAAGGTAACCAGAGAGGTTTTCATCAATAGTCCGGTTCGGGGAGTCATCAGCAACAATCTGGGTATCAGAGTAACCCGAAACAGTTGAATAGTGGGAAGTACCACGTCTTCACCACAAGTTTATGCAAGCCGGATCAGAAGCTTCATAAAAGGGTAGTGAATGTCGTTGAACCGGCAGTTCCCCGTTACTTGCGCTGGTCGGAGCAACCCATTGTGTGCACTCGTGAGGATCACCCGCCCCAGGTTGATAATCCGGGTCACCTGGCTTTGGTGGTAGTGCTACCTCTTGAGCATGCACTGGTTTTCCCTTGAAGAGGAAAGGGTGATGCAGCAAAGTAGCGTAAGTATTTCCCTTAGTTTTTGAGAACCAAGGTATCAATCCAGTAGGAGGTAACACGCAAGTCGCCTAGTACCTGCACAAACAAACAAGAACCTCTCAACCAACGCGATAAAGGGGTTGTCAATCCCTTCACGGTTACTTACGAAAGTGAGATCTGATAGAGATGATAAATAATATTTTTGGTATTTTTGGTATAAAGATGCAAAGTAAATAAAGTAAAAGAAAAGTAAAAGCAAAGCAATAATGAAGTGATGGAGATTGATATGATGAGAAAGAGACCCCGGGGCCATAGGTTTCACTAGTGGCTTCTCTCAAGATAGCAAATTCTATGGTGGGTGAACAAATTACTGTCGAGCAATTGATAGAAAAGCGAATTATGAGAATATCTAGGCATGATCATGTATATAGGCATCATGTCCGTGACAAGTAGACCGAAGCGATTCTGCATCTACTACTATTACTCCACACATCGACCGCTATCCAGCATGCATCTAGAGTATTAAGTTCATAAGAACAGAGTAACGCATTAGGCAAGATGACATGATGTAGAGGGATAAACTCAAGTAAAACGATGTAAACCCCATCTTTTTATCCTCGATGGCAACAATACAATACGTGCCTTGCTGCCCCTGCTGTCACTGGGAAGGAACACCGCAAGATTGAACCCAAAGCTAAGCACTTCTCCCATTGCAAGAAAGATCAATCTAGTAGGCCAAACCAAACTGATAATTCGAAGAGACTTGCAAAGATAACCAATCATACATAAAATAATTTAGAGAAGATTCAAATATTATTCATAGATAGACTTGATCATAAACCCACAATTCATCAGATCTCGACAAACACACCGCAAAAAGAGTTACATCGAATAGATCTCCAAGAGAATCGAGGAGAACTTTGTATTGATATCCAAAGAGAGAGAAGAAGACATCTAGCTAATAACTATGGACCCGAAGGTCTGTGGTAAACTACTCACACATCATCGGAGAGGCTGTGGTGTTGATGTAGAAGCCCTCCGTGATCGATTCCCCCTCTGGCGGAGCGCCAGAAAAGGCCCCAAGATGGGATCTCACAGGTACAGAAGGTTGTGGCGGTGGAAATAGGGTTTCATGGTGCTCCTGGATGTTTTCGGGGTATATGGGTATATATAGGAGGAAGAAGTACGTCGGTGGAGCTGCGAGGGGCCCACGAGGGTGGGGGGCGAGCCTACCCCCCTGCGCGCGCCCTCCTGCCTCGTGGCCTCCTTGCTTCTTTCTTGACGTCCACTCCAAGTCTCCTGGATCATGTTTATTCCAAAAATAACTCTCCCGAAGGTTTCATTCCATTTGGATTCCGTTTGATATTCCTTTTCTGTGAAACACTGAAATAGGCAAAAAAAACAACAATTTGCATTGGGCCTTTGGTTAGTAGGTTAGTCCCAAAAATAATATAAAAAGGTATATTGAAGCCCATTAAACATCCAAAACAGATAATATAATAGCATGGAACAATAAAAAATATAGATACGTTGGAGACGTATCAGGTAGCACCCCAGGTTGGAGGATATAAATTCACCAAAGTACTCATGGATGGAGGTAGCAGCATCAATATCCTTTATTATGACACCTTCCATCGCATGGGGTTAACCGATAAAAATTTTAAGCCGTCAAACACTGTTTCTCACGGTGTGGTGCCTGGTAAGTTGGCATACCCAGTTGGGAAAATAGCGCTGGAGGTTGCATTTGGGGATGATCATGATTCCAGATATGAAACGTTGACTTTTGAAGTAGTAAAGATCAAGAGCCCTTATCATGCTCTATTTGGACGGCCGGCTTATGCTAAGTTCATGGCAAGGCCTTATTATGTTTATCTACAGCTCAAAATGCCAGGTCACAAGGGGACCATTACGGTACATGGAAGCCGGAAGATAGCTTTGGAGTGTGAGGAAGGTGATGCAACCTATGCTGAATCGGTCTACGCAACAGAGGAGTTGAAGTTTTACAAAGACAATGTTGACCCGGCTGACATGACATCTTTGAAAAAGCCAACTACGGAGCATGACCCGGTCTTGAAGTTTAAATCGGCGGATGCTACCAAGCTAATTTACTTCGTTCTTGGCGATTCATCTAAGCAGTTCAGCATCAGTCCTAATCTGGATCCAAAATAGGAAAGCGCGCTCATCGAGTTCATTCGTGAGAACCGGGACATGTTTGCATGGAAGCCTTCTGATATGCCAGGTGTACCGAGGGAACTCGATGAGCACAGTCTTAATATTGATCCAAAGTTTAAGCCGGTGAAGCATTTTCTCCGTCGTTTTAATGAAGAGGGGCAAAAGGCCATTGGTGAAGAAGTGGTCCGGCTCTTGGCGGCCGGGTTCATTATTGAAGTTTTTCATCCTAAGTGGTTGGCTAACCCGGTGCTGGTCCTTAAGAAGAACGGCACTTGGCGTATGTGTGTGGATTACACAGATTTAAACAAGGCTTGTCCGGCTGATCCTTTTGCTCTCCCTCGCATTGATCAAATTATTGATGCTACGGCGGGTTGTGAGCGTTTGAGTTTTTTGGATGCTTATTCTGGTTACCATCAGATCAAAATGGCAGTTAAGGACCAAGAGAGGACAGCTTTTATTACTCCCTTTGGAGCCTTCTGTTATGTGTCTATGCCTTTCGGGCTCAAGAGTGCCCAGGCGACTTACCAGCGATGTATGCAGAATTTTCTTCATAATCAGATTGGGCGCAATGTTCATGCTTATGTGGATGATATTGTGGTAAAATCCAGAAAGAAGGAAACTTTGATAAATGATTTGAAGGAGACCTTTGATAATCTTCGAGTCTATAAGATGATACTTAATCCAGCCAAGTGTGTTTTTGGTGTGCCAGCAGGCAAGCTCTTGGGTTTTCTGGTTTCTAACAGAGGCATTGAAGCTAACCCGGAGAAGATAAAAGCCATCACTTCTTTGGCTAAACTAGCGTGTATCAATGATGTTCAACGTCTGGTGGGTCGTATTGCGGCTCTAAGCTGGTTCATAAGTCGGTTGGGAGAAAAGGCTATCCCTCTGTATTAGATGATGAAGAAGACATATAATTTTGTATGGAGTGATGCCGCTAATGAAGCATTTGAGGACGAAGAGACAGATGGATGAGCCGCCCGTTCTTGCCGCTCCTATTGATAAGGAGTCGTTGCTGTTGTATGTGGCTGCTAATGCTCGTGCTGTCAGCGTAGCTATTGTGGTGGAACGGAAGGACGCAGGCAAGGAATATCCGGTTCAGAGGCCGGTTTACTACATCAATGAGGTTCTCATTGAGTCCAAACAGAGGTATCCGCACTCGCAGAAACTTGTATATGGGGTGTTCATGGCTAGTCGGAAACTTAAGCAGTATTTTTTGGGTCATCCCATCACTGTGGTTAGTTCTGCTCCCTTAGGGGATATTATTCAAAATAGGGAAGCCACAGGTCGGATAGCCAAGTGGGCCATTGAGCTTGGACCTCATGGTTTGAAGTATATGCCTGACACGGCCATCAAGTCTCAAGCACTACTGGATTTCATCAATGACTGGACAGAACTGCAGATGCGTGAAGAAAATCCAGATAACACGTATTGGACTATTCAATTTGATGGGTCCAGGCAATTGGAAGGCTCGGGGGCTGGAGTTGTGCTAGCTTCCCCTCAAGGTGATAAATTTTGTTATGTTCTCCGGTTGATGTTCCCTTGCACTAACAATGCAGCTGAATATGAGGCCTTGCTCCATGGTCTTCGGATGGCTAAGGAGATGAACTTAAGCCAGGTGAGGTACTTTGGCGACTCAGATTTAGTAGCTCAACAAGTTTATGGTACTTGGGATTCTAAGGATCCACTCATGGCGGCTTATCGTCGACAGGTTGATGCTATTGCGGGTCACTTCAAGGGTTATCAGGTTGAGCATATCGATCAAAGGAAGAATGAGGCGACTGATGCTTTAAGCCGGCTAGGCTCTCAGCGTAAGTCGGTGCCACCTAATACTTTTTTAGATATTATGCATAACCCCTCAGTCAAGTTGCCTACAGAGGAAGTCCTTGCTATTCCTGACCCGGAAGCACAATTGGTGGCGGTTCTTCATGTAATTCCTGATTGGATAGTTCCATATTTGGCTTATATGAACCAGGGCGAGTTACCTGAGGATGAAACTTTGGCCAGGCAGATAACCCGGTGGTCCAAGTCAATGACCATTGTCAATGGAGAGCTACATCATCGCAGTGTCACAGGGGCGTTTCAACGTTGTGTTTCACCTGAAGAAGGCCGTGAGATTCTGCGAGAGATTCATGAAGGAGATTGTGGTCATCATGCCGGTTCTAAATCTCTTGTGGCTAAGGCTTTTCGTCATGGATTTTTTTGGCTGATTGCTCATGCTAATGCTAAAGACCTGGTTAGTAAGTGTGATGGATGTCAGAAATTGTCACGACGAGCCCATGTGCCGACTCAAGATTTGAGGATGATTCCAATTACTTGGCTGTTTAAAGTCTGGGGGCTTGATATGGTTGGACCTTTCAAAAGGCCAAGAATAAAAAAACAGCTCCTAGTGGCAGTTGACAAATTTACAAAGTGGGTTGAGGCAGACTCGGTCAGCAAATGTGACGCGGCAACGGCAGTTCAATTCGTTAAAAAGGCGATTTTCTGTTTTGGCTTTCCCCACATTATCATAACTGATAATGGCACTAATCTATCCAAGGGTGCCATGAAAGAATTTTGTTAACATGAGCATATCCGGCTTGATGTGTCATCGGTGGCTCACCCCCAATCTAATGGTAAAGCCAAGAGAGCCAATCAAGAGATCCTGAGAGGCGTCAAGCCCCGGCTTATGGTTCCCCTACAGAGGACACCGGGTTTTTCGGTGGAGGAGTTACCTTCCGTGTTATGGAGCATTAATACCACCCCTAACAGATCTATGGGTTACACGCCTTTCTTCATGGTTTACGGAGCAGAGGCAGTTCTCCCTAGTGACATCCGTCATGATTCGCCCCGTATGGCGGCTTATGTTGAAGCTGGCAATGAAAAAGCACGTCAGGAAGCACTTGACCTATTAGATGAGGAGCGTGACATTGCGGCGGCTCGTTCGGTGATCTACCAGCAAGATCTGCGTCGCTACCACAGCCGCCGGGTTAAAACCAAAACTTTTCAAGAAGGTTATTTGGTGCTCCGGCTCATCCAGGATCAAACTGACATGCACAAGATATCCCCACCTTGGGAAGGACCTTTTGTGGTCAGTAAAAATCTGAACAATGGATCATACTACCTTATCGACATTCGGGAACACAAGGATTCGCGTAAGTCGGAGGAGGAGACCCGCCGGCCATGGAATGTTGCTCATCTTCGGCCTTACTATACTTGAGCCACCGGCTCTTCCAATGTACATATTTTTGACAATGTATATATTATATTTTTAATGAAGTCGGCATCCCTAAGAAAGCAGGGCCTCTGCCGTTTCATTTCCAAGAATAATGAGTCTTTGTTACTTACAACATGATCACTTGGGGGCTTCCTGTTCAAACATAGGTGCATTCACCAAAGATAACATAGCGTCACTACCCTTTTGATCCGGTGCAACGCCACAGTTATGGTTACTTGGGGACTTCCTGATCGTATTCGAATCATAGCGTTACTACCCTCTTGACCGAATATGTCACTTGGGGGCTTCATGTTCAAACATAGGTGTATTCACCAAAGAGAACATAGCGTTACTACCCTCTTGATCTTGGTAATTTGGCTATCAAGCCAATATGATAATGTCATAAGAGCACAGCTCTGGTTATCTTGGTAATTCGGCTACCAAGCCAATATGAACATTCATAAGAGCACAGCTCTGGTTATCCAGGTAACTCGGCTACCAAGCCAATATGATAAATTCATCAGAGCACAGCTCTGGTTACCTTGGTAATTCGGCTACCAAGCCAATATGATAATTTCATAAGAGCACGGCTCTAGTTACCTTGATAATTCGGCTACCAAGCCAATATGATAATTTCATGCGAGCACAGCTCTGATTACCTTGGGATTTCGGCTCTCAAGCTAGTATTATAATTTCGTATGGGCATAGCTCTGACCTATTTGGCGGATTAATGACCGGGTTAGATAGACCAAAGAGAGTCTGACTGCATAGCACAGCTCAAACATAGGTTTGTGATGACCCGACAGCATATGATGGCATTCAGTACTTGGAATTATTCTCTTCTAGAGTTTTGGATCATCACCCGTACTGCATTGGCATAATAAGCCGACAGTTTTTATCACATATCACAGGTATGATATTTTTTTGAATATATTCAATCATGATTAAACCGGCCCTGGCTATGAACCATTTTAGTCACCAGTGGTTTTATATTGGGCATTATGACCCGTCCTGCGATAAACCGCCAGGACACTTGTGTCTGTTTGTATGCAGGAACAGATTCAAAATAATAATAACATAAGCACAAGTGGCAGATCTTAAATTGGCGGATCAACAGTGTCATGCAAAGCAAAATATGCACGATGGCTAGACGAAGAGTTCAAGCTACCCTATTACAAGGCATTTGACGGCTCGACAAGACTAAGCACTCATCAAAGTTATCCATACAGTAAAGTATTTTGATAAGTACAGTGGCTTATGATTATTGGCGGGTTAGAGCTTCAGGATCTTCCTGCACCTCTTCTTCATCTTCAACTCCTTGTTTATCTATCAGCTGGAAGTCAGGCGTAGCCCAGTTGATACCAGTCAACGCTCTGAACACAGCTTCATCATCGATAAGATTGGATGGATCAATATCAAGGGCAAAGGTGTGCTTACGAATCGGAGGAATAAGATCTGTTGGCTCATGAACTGGCGCGCCAATCTTCTTGTTGTCAGCATCATAAGCTGCCTGGTATGTGGATAAGCTGGTTTCGTCAGCTAGTTTACTTACTTAGGGACGCATAGCTCTTGCTATTTTTGCGAAGTCATCAGCACTGAAGTACGATCCATCTTCTTTAACACTGGGGTAGCCGTTGGACAAATCTTCCGGGTCAAGATCAGTCTGCCATGCTTTGGCCCGGCTTAAAGCAGTTAAAGCGCCAGCTCTGGCAGCTCCACGTTTTAAGTCGTCAATTCTTTTGGGCAGCACTGATAATTGCTTCAAAGTGTCTTGGACAAGTGTTGAAGGAGTTTTCTTATGCATTGTAGCAGCGATGGTTCGTTGGGCACCGGTATATAGCTGCTCTATAAGAGTGTAGACAGCTTTAAGCCGGATGCGCATATCTGAGCCCAACTTAGCGCTCCGAGAACCTGCATCAATAAAGTTATGGGTAAGCCGGCAGATGTTTCTAATATGATTCTTACAGTACAAAGGGGGATATGACCTTACCAAAGATGGTTGATGATATAATATTAATCTGCAGCTTTAGGCCGGATAACTCCTCAGTTACCGGTTTAAGTGCGCCTTTAGCATCCTCAGCTCTCGTCAGTAGGGCTGACCTCTCTGTGTCCCAACCCGTTTCTTTAGCTTTAAAGCTTTCCTTCAGTTTTTCCATCGTTGCTAAAATATTGGTTACTTCATCCTTGGCTTTGGAGGCCTCTGCTTGTTGAGACTTGGTATTTTCTCGAAGGCCGGCGATTTGGGATTCTTTATTGTTTAGCTTAGACTGCAAGCGATAAACAATTTGTGAGATGGCGATGAATTTATACAAAATCCCAACCACAATACAAGTATTATATTTGGCACTTGGGGGCTAATGTCTATTGTGTAACGCCCTCGATGCGGCTATATCTCCCACGTGTCGAAGCACGACTTAGAGGCATAACCGCATTGAAAGCAATGTCGCAAGTGAGGTAATCTTCACACAACCCATGTAATACATAAGGGAAAGAGATACATAGTTGGCTTACAATCGCCACTTCACACAAATACAAGAATAAAGCATTACATCATCCAGATACAATCAAGGCCCGACTACGGAGCCAAAATAAAAGAAGACTACCCCAAATGCTACACAGATCCCTGATCGACCCCAACTGGGCTCCACTACTGATCAACTAGAACGAAACAACACAAAGGACAAGATCTTCATTGAGCTCCTCCTTGAGCTGGGTTGTGTCATCTGCACGGACTCATCGGCACCTGCAAGCTGGTTTTGGAAGTATCTGTGAGTCACGGGGACTCAACAATCTCGCACCCTCGCGATCAAGACTATTTAAGCTTATGGGCAAGGTAAAAGGTATGAGGTGGAGCTGCAGCAAGCGACTAGCATGTTTGGTGGCTAACATACGCAAAAGAGAGCAAGAAGAGAAGGCAAAGCACGATCGTGAAACTATGATCAAGAAGTGATCCTAAAACAACCTACGTCAAACATAACTCCAACACCGTGTTCGCTTCCCGGACTCCGCCGGAAAGAGACCATCACGGTTACACACGCAGTTGATGCATTTTTAATTAAGGTCAACTTCAGGTTTTCTACAACCGGACATTAACAAATTCCCATCTGCCCATAACCGCGGGCACGGCTTTTGAAAGTTCAAATCCCTGCAGGGGAGTCCCAACTTAGCCCATCACAAGCTCTCACGGTCAACGAAGGATATTCCTTCTAGTGGGAAGACCCGATCAGACTCGGAATCCCGGTTACAAGACATTTCGACAAGGTAAAACTAAACCAGCAACACCGCCCGAATGTGCCGACAAATCCCGATGGGAGCTGCACATATCTCTTTCTCAGGGAACACTCAGATTGTCCTAGGTACAGGTAGGCTAGCCCAGAGTTGCCCCTGGTGGCCACTGGCAGCTGACAGGTTGGACCAACACTCAGAGGAGCACTGGCCCGGGGGGGTTAAAATAATGATGACCCTTGAGTCTGCAAAACCCAAGGGAAAGAAAAGGCTAGGTGGCGAATGGTAAAACCAATGTTGGGCATTACTGGAAGAGTTTTATTCAAGGCGAACTGTCAGGGGGTTCCCATTATAGCCCAACCGCGTAAGGAACGCAAAATCCGGGAACATAACACCAATATGATGGAAACTAGGGCGGCAAGAGTGGAACAAAACACCAGGCATAAGGCCGAGCCTTCCACCCTTTACCAAGTATATAGATGCATTAATTAGATAAGAGGTATTGTGATATCCCAACAAGTAAACATGTTCCAACAAGGAACAACATCTCCATGTTCCAACAAGGAACAAACTTCAATCTTCACCTGCAACTAACAACGCTATAAGAGGGGCTGAGCAAAGCGGTAACATAGCCAAACAACGGTTTGCTAGGACAAGGTGGGTTAGAGGCTTGGCTCAATAGTATGGGAGGCATGATAAGCAAGTGGTAGGTATCGCAGCATAGGCATAGCAAAAGAGCGAGCAACTAGCAAGCAAAGATAGAAGTGATTTCGAGGGTATGGTCATCTTGCCTGAGATCCCGCAAGGAAGAAGAACGAGTCCATGAAGAAGACAAACGGGCGTAGACGAACGGGTCCTCACAAACGCGACGTTATCGGAACCAACCCGAAGAAGCAAACACCGGAAAAAACACACAACATAGTAAACAACCACCACATAGACACGGCATGATGCACAAACAATTATGATGCATGTCCGGTTTAAAGAAGCATGGCCTGGCAAGTGCACAAACAACTCTACAAGTTAAGTGGAGCTCAATATGCAACGAGTTGCATATGGACGAAACACCACAACAAGTTATTTAGTTCGATCTCGTTTATGTACCCATCAATATTAAATGTTGTTAAACATGGCAAGAGGTGAAGCATAATAAAACTACCTATCTAGGCAAATTTAAATGAGGCCGGAACAACAAACAACAAGTCCGGAAACTCCTCATGTGCATGTTTTAGGTTTTGGTACTGTTCTGCCCTAAACCATATTTTATAGTTATTAAACATGCAAAGTAAAGTCACCATGTTAAACTAGGCAAAATTCTACCCCATTTACATATAAAGTTTATTAAATTCGGAGCTATGGTTAAATAGTTATGAATTAAATCATTTTAGCATGGCATAGGAGCAAATTTAGCCAAACGGCATTTTAAACATTTTAAACATAGATGAAAGTTGCATATTATGAAACTAGACACAATTTTAAGCATTTTCCATATATAAGTTATTTACATGTGATGCACGGTTTGAGAGTTACAATATGCATGGAGCTTAGGGGTCATCTGTAAAACTGCAGTTTTCTGAACAATTAGGAAAATCGCAGCGCACGGCAAAAAAACATATATGGACCGAATCTAAGCTATCGGGCCGAACAGGATCAGGCTGGAGGAGTTTCTCACATCGGGCCAAGGCCTGGCTGGAAGAAGAGGAGGAGAAGGGCCGGCCCAGGGGACGGAGTTGACCGGTCCACGCGCGCTGGGATGAGGTCAACACGGGCGAGCGAGGCAGAGGCTCGAGCAAGGAGACCACCTGCTCGATGCAGATGATGTAGAGGCATGGGACGAGCGAGCTCTTGCTCGTCACAGAGGAAGCAGAGCTCGATGCAGCTCGGCTTGGCGACGAAGACGGCGTGGAGGCGAACGGCGGCCGGGCATGGCGGTTGCTGGGGGAGCGAGGCAGAGGAGGGAACGAGCCGCTCGTATCCGGGATCCTAGCTGGAACAAAAATCTAGAGAAGATGAACGCGGCGGCAGGAACTCCGACAGGCGGCGACGCGACTAACATCGTCGCAAGCGGCGAGAAGGAGGAAGCGGTGGGGCGCCTGGATCCGGGGCGGGGAAGATCGGAGGCGCGCACGGGACGACGTTGGCAGAGCTTGGCGCAGGTCAGGCGCGGCCATGGCGGGGCTTCTGCTGCTCCTGCGCTTAGCGAGAGAGTGGTCGAGGCATGAGAGAGAGGTTAGGGAAGGGGATGGGATGGGATGGAGAATACAAGGGAGTAGGGAACGCAAAACAGTGGTGACCTGGAACTCCGGCAGCTGGCCACGGGTGAAGACGACGTTGAGGCAGAGGACGACGGCAACGGGATTCCTACTGGCTTGCTCCAGTGTGGTGGTGAGGACATGGTGGCGGGGTCGAGGTTGGACGGCGCTGGGACCTCCGATGGCTGTTGCTGCTGTTTGAGTGGCTGCCAACCACCGGCGAGGCAGAGGCGCGCTAAGCCGTGGCCTCGATCCATCCTGGATCGGGCGCCGGCTGGCTGCGGGGAAGACTGAGGAAAGAGGAGGCGGGGATGCGGATGAGGCTGGCGATGGGAGATGTAGTTGGATGGACAGATCGACTGAAAACAGTGGGGATTGGCCGGCGTTGAAAACAAGGAGAGTGGCGGCGGATGGGATGGATGGAAGGGACAAACTGCCTAGGATCTAGGGTTGGTCTAGTTATATAGTGAGTGGGTTAGATTAGGGGCTATCTCGTCCCTTCGATCAAAATCGGACGGTCGGGAAAAATAGGCTAGGGAGCCCAAATAAGAAAACGGTGATGTTTTGTAGATGTTCGGGGATGATCCGAATCCAACGGTGACGACTGTCCTGGTCGCGTCCGGGGAAGTTTCGGACACGCACGCGAGGGTTCGGTTGGAACTTGTGGGCTGTGCAGAAGGGGTCGAGCTGAGAGACTAGAAGAGAGAGAGGCCCGACGACTGTTTCCGGAGACCGAAAACGTCCGACGTTAGACCGACTATAATGTCGCTATAGTTATCCGTTGGGGCATCAAACGATCTCCGAATGCGATGAAACTTGACAGACGGTCTATATACACTATAATAAGACCACACGTCAAATCTCATCTCATTCCGAGAACATTTTCCCGCCACTTAAAAAATAATATTTCGGACATGCCGCGGGCGCGTGCAAGTGTGTCTGGGCTCAGAACGGACAACGGAAGGAACGAGGAGACCGGGACGGATGCAAGTTTTGAAAACATGATGATGCAATGCACATGATGACATGGCAAGATGCAACACGCAAGCAAAAGACAAGGCAACAACAACGAAACACCTGAAGACACCTGGTGCAACGGTCTCGGGGTGTTACATATTGCTTCTTCAAATAATGCGAAGTCCCAAGCACAATATAAGTATTGTCCTTAGCACTTGGGGGCTAATGCATGTGGCTCTTATCAAAAGATGAGCATATTGGTTGACCCAGACAAGAGATAGTAATCCGGCTTATGAAGACTATGAACAGTATTATGCAATTCCTACAAAATAAGTCCCGGCTTAACATAATCGTTAAGCCGACCCTTGGGGGCTACAGATGCAAAGTTGAAATGCTATTCTCATAAGTCCCGGTTCATATTCAAAATATTAACGGCCCTTAGGGGCTAATGGAAATATACTTATATGAAAGGAAGTGACAGTGTTTTCGTCATAACGGTCTTTCATCAAGTTCACTAAGCTGGCTTCAAAATCACGACTGGTGTATAAACGGTTTAAGTAGCCAGAATGGATGTCTTGGGCGCTGAACTAGGTATAGTGTTCTGAATCTACCTTCCACTTGCCTTTATCCTCACCAGAAATTTCTTCTTTGGTGTTGTGCCTGGACAAAGAAGTAGGACGACCGGGGGTTGTGAAGCCATGACCAGTAATGGTAACATCATCATCTTTTCCTGCCGGCTTAACACGACTAGCTGTTCTGGTAGGGCTCGGCGGATTGGTATCACCAGGTTTAGCGTTCATCGGGTCAAGATCAACGTTGTGGCTCTCTGGTGGCAATCATCAACAATATTATCAGCAATTGGGTGAGAAGATTCTGGTTGTTGATTTTCCGGCTCAGACGAGTTGGGATCATTGACCGGCTTATTCAGTTTTGCCTTCTTACTGGGCTTAGCTTGGCCCCTGAAAAACAAGAAATAAACAGAAGTCAAGGTGATGATCAAGAACAATGATTGTAATGGTTGAAAATAGTTTTACCCAGGTATAGTCTTGAAAACTAGAATTTGTGTTCCCGTTGACTCGCCAGAAGAGGAATGAGAAGTCCCCTGATAGTTTGAATCAGACGGGTTAAGAGGTTGTCAAAAATAACCTGCCTTGGGGTAAAGCATGTCAGAAATATGTAAGACCTCTGGATGGCATTTGCGACGTGGAGTGTTTGGTAAACCGGAGGTAGTGATCACGTTGCCGCTATGATGGGTTGTGCGGCGAGCTTCATGTTGCTGTTTCTTCAAAAGAAAGTTTGGATCCAAGTAAGCTAGAGGGTGAGAAAATCTTACTTTCTGGCTTGCTTGTCGGGTTTTCTGTGTTGGCAGAGGTTCTGAGCCGGAGGAAAGAATAATTACCTCTGCGTCACCTGCCCAGCTAGCCTCTGCGTCGTCCTGATAACAATTATTGTCAATGAGATGTATGAAAAAGGAGCCAAGTGAATCAAGTTCTACCTCTGACTCATGATTATCATCGTCATCATCAATGTTTAACTCGGCGGTTTTCTTTTTGGTAGGCTTCTTTTTGACCTTCTGTTTGACACGAGGTGCTTTGGCCAGTTTATCCTGCGGTTTCCTCTTCCAAAATGGATCATCAGCCTGTTAAAGATTGGAAAAATTATAAGAGAATATTAAGAAGGTGGATTAAGTAGGAGTGGGGCAATTCTTACGGCTGGTGGCTTGTTGACAGTGTAGAAGGGACTAAGTCCAGTTTTGTTGCACTCTTACAGGTTCATTCAACAACTTTTTGGTGGCTTCAGTAACTTTTGCCTCGGATAACTGAATATCACAATGGTGCTAAGGATCTTTAACATCACCAGTATATTCGCACATTAAGCCAGGGCGACGGCTTAATGGCAAGATACTCCAAGACAGCCAACACCGGAAAAATCGACGCCAGTTAAGCTGTTGGCCATAAAGGCTCTGAGTTTTGAGAAGGCAGGTGCATACTTGGTCCGTTCTTTGGCATCAAGACGTTGGGGAAGTGGATGGTTGTTGTTAAGCCGGTGCTCGCGGTAACCCGGCAGAGGATTTTCACCAGCTGGGGATGTGTCTTTAACATAGAACCATGTTTGGTTCCAATCTTTGGGGTGGCTATGCAGCTTGGCATGAGGAAAACTGACATCTTTCCTCTTCTGAATAATGACTCCATCAAGTTCTTGGCATGGCCCATCAACAAATTCAGTTTGGCGGTTTAAATAATAGAATTCCCTGAATAGATCAACCGTGGGTTCCTCTTGAAGATAGGCTTCACAGAATACTTGAAAATTGCAAATGTTAGACACGGAGTTGGGTCCGATGTCTTGAGGGTGCAGTTGGAGGAAACGAAGCACATGACGAAAAAAAATTGAGCCGGGAGGGCTGAACCCCCAATCCAAGTGATTAGTAAAAACAATTACTTCTCCATCTTTGGGTTGAGGAAGGACTTCATCACGAGGAGCTCTCCAGTGGATATCCTCCTTTTTGGCTAAGGCGCCAGTGGCGGCATGATTGTTCAGTTCCTCCTTGGTAATCCGGGATTTGACCCAATTGCAAGAAGTATATGTCTTAGCCATTTCTGAAAAAAGATTATGCCGGTTTAAGGTCACATGGTTAAGCCGGCTTACGGTTAAAGGACAAATAACAATGAAGCACGACTAGGTATTAAGCCAGAGCTTTATATCACAAGGTAACCAAAGAATTATTGGCGGCTTAAGAGGGGATTAATGATACCTGGCGAGTTATTATTTTTGAGTTAAGCCGCTTATACCGATGTTGAAAGAGCAGATCTACAGATGAAGCAAAATGGCTAAGTGTTCAGAAAAACAGTCTTCACAGATTGATGCTATAATTTCAGATCTAGTGCACTTCAGTTAAATACAAAAATATTCAGACCTAAAGGTATCAGTACTCGAGCAGTTCATGGGTACAGATCGATTTTCATCTAGGAAGGAGATATTCTAAATAGTAAAAGGGATTGTTAGGACTGTCGCGGTGTAGGAGGAGTACCAAGTGCGAATCAAAAATCCTACAGCCAGGAACAAGGACGACCTTCGATGAACTTCTTTGAAACCCTAACGGATCTATGAGGAGAGGACGAAGAAGAACTAACCAGGGCTGTTGAGTGGCAGAGGTGCGCGGATGAGATCTGGTCTGAACAGGTTGATGCAGCGGCCGTTGTCGGAGCAGAGGTGAAGGTCCACGGCGGCGGCGGAGTTCGTGTGCTAGGGCGTCACGAGGAAGAAGACAAGACAAAGAGGCACGGGGGGAGCTAAAGAGACCCCCGGCTCTATTTATAAAGCAAATGGATAAATGACAGGCAAGGGAATCAAGGAGGCCAAAAAACAGATTTGTGACCGTGCAGACGCCTAGATTTTTGGAGATTTATTAAAAATGAGGAGATACATTAAATTTTTTGGCTTTGTGTAAAATTGATGACAGGTGATGTTATGGCGGGTTAGCATGATTCCAGAGGATGACGTCATGGCGAGTTACAAATTTTCGTGAAGGTAATGAAGAAGGAATTTTTCTAAGTGTTGAAGATTGATGTGAACAAGTTCAAATCAACCTGGGGCCTAATGTTGGGGATATAGCTACTGAGTTAACCCGCCCAGGAGGGGCCGGGTTATACTCGTGGTGACTCACAAGACAAAGCCCATGAAGTAATCGAAGATGGCGGTTCATGAGGATGACTTATGAAGAGCCCAAGGCCCAAAGGCGGCTTAAGGCCCGTAGGTGTAAACCGCCATATGTATGTGACTTGTATTATAAGGCAATTGTAATTAAGTCACTGGGACGAACACGTTTATGAGCCGGCCAGGACTCTGTAAGCCACCGGGTATCAACCTGTATATAAAGGGACGACCCGGCGGCGAGTTAGGGAGACAGACAACAAATCGAGAACTAGGTCAAGCGTAATCGCTCCCTGGTAATCAAAACCTAAGCAATACCACCTCCAACTGGATTAGGCCTTTACCTTCACCGCAAGGGGCCAAACCAGTATAAACTCCCGTGTCCTTTGTCCCGTTTAACTCCTCTAAGCTAACCTAGTGCGATGGCTCCACGACTAAGTACTCACACTAGGACATCTGACGTGGCTATTCCACGACAGTAATGGTGTGTCCGAACGTCATAACCGTACTTTATTTGATATGGTACGATCTACGATGTCTCTTACCGATTTACCACTATTGTTTTGGGGTTATGCATTAGAGACAGCTGCATTCACGATAAATAGGGCACCATCTAAATCTGTTGAGATGACACCGTATGAACTATGGTTTGGCAAGAAACCTAAGCTGTCATTTCTTAAAGTTTGGGGTTGCGATGCTTATGTGAAAAAGTTTCAGCCTGATAAGCTCAAACCCAAATCAGAGAAGTGCGTCTTCATAGGATACCCAAAAGAAATTGCTGGGTACACCTTCTATCACAGATCCGAAGGCAAGATCTTTGTTACTAAGAGTGGATCCTTTCTAGAGAAGAAGTTTCTCTCGAAAGAAGTGAGTGGGAGGACTATAGAACTTGATGAGGTAATTGTACCTTCTCCCGAATTGGAAAGTAGTTCATCACAGAAATCAGTTCGAGTGATTCGTACACCAATTAGTGAGGAAGTTAATGATGATGATCATGAAACTTCAGATCAAGTTACTACCGAACCTCGTAGGTCAACCAGAGTACGTTCCGCACCAGAGTGGTACGGTAATCCTGTTCTGGAAGTCATGTTACTAGACCATGACGAACCTATGAACTATGAGGAAGCGATGATGAGCCCAGATTCCGCAAAATGGCTTAAGGCCATGACATTTGAGATGGGATCCATGTATGAGAACAAAGTATGGACTTTGATTGACTGGCCCGATGATCGGTGAGCCATTCAGAATAAATGGATCTTCAAGAGGAAGACGGACGCTGATAGTAGTGTTACTATCTACAAAGCTCAAATTGTCGCAAAAGGTTTTCGACAAGTTCAAGGTGTTGACTACGATGAGATTTTCTCACTCGTATCGATCCTTAAAAGTTTGTCCGAATCATGTTAGCAATTGCCGCATTTTATGAAATCTGGCAAATGGATATCAAAACTACATACCTTAATGGATTTATTAAAGAAGTGTTGTATATGTTGCAACCAGAAGGTTTTGTCAATCCTAAAGATGCTGACAAAGTGTGCAAGCTCCAGCGATCCATCTATGGACTGGTGCAAGCATCTCAGAGTTGGAATATACCCTTTGATGAGTTGATCAAAGCATATAGTTTTATACAGACTTGCGGTGAAGCCTGTATTTACAAGAAAGTGAGTGGGAGCACTACAACCTTTCTGATAAGTATATATGAATGACATATTGTTGGATCAGAAATGATGTAGAATTTTCTAGAAAGCATAAAGGAGAATTTGAAAAGAATTTTTCAAAGAAAGAATGTAACATCCCAAATTTTCAATTTGGAATGTTATACATTAGGTCATCATTGCATATCATATTTTTATTGCATTTTGGCTTGATCCTAGAAATTCTACGCAACTCAAGGACCCAAGAGAGAGTTGGGGATTTCGTTATTTTCATATTTGAGTTTTTCTCGAATTTTGAAAAGAGGATCGTTTGATTTTAATTATTTTCTCTTCGAATATTTCTTTAAAAATAAAAGAGAGAGGATAAAATGACTTCCTCAAAATAAAGAAATATTGGAGATTTAATATTAAAATCAAATAAGATTTTTATTCGGAGTTTTATTGCTATTTTATTTGAATTAGGAAAAATATGCGTTTTTCAAAATTGCATTAGAGTCCCAAATAAATGTTCACCTTGTCCGGTAGATTTTTAGAGGACGGGGAAAATTTATTTCAGGATTTTTGGAGTCCGTTTAGTATTCTTTTTATTTGTTTTTCTGCGTGGAATATTAAAAAAGGGGGGGAAACCGACTTTGGGCCGTATCCGCTCGGGACTCCGCCCGGGGGAGGCTTTATAAGCTATGCCGCCCAAGCCCTGCAGCCCACCAGCCCACCGCCGCCGTCGTCTCGCCGGACTTCGCCGGAGGTAGCCGCCGCCGCCATCCTCGGTTTTTGCGAGAAAACCGATCGGTTTTTTTTGAAACCCTAGATCCCATTTTTTTATTTTAGATTGTTTTTTTGGTTTAGTTATAAAGCGGACGTTCGTCCGTACGTTCGTTTTAACGAACGGTTTTCGCCCGTTAGTGCAGGTAGCGAACGTTTGTTCGTTAGACTGTACGTCGGTTTTTCTTTTTCTGGATTTTTCGCGATTATTTTCGATCGCGATTTCTGATCCAATTTTCGTTTTAGTTTAACTTTTCGCTCGTTTATCGGAATCAGACGATTCAAGCGCCTAGAGTTTCATCTTGAAGCCCTCTTTCTGTTTAATCAACTTAAATAAGTTTTTGCTATTGTAAAATTTGACTTTAGTCCATATTAGTAAATGAAGCTTGTTTCTTTCGCAATTTGAGTTTCGTTGCTTCGTTCGATTTGATTCTTTTTGCAAACCGGAGTTCTTAAGTTGAACCTTCTAGTTAGATCTTCTTATTTGAGTTTTACCCATGCATCTTTGCTTGATTGCTTATTGTATGCTTGTTTGATTGCGATAGAGTACCCGGAGTGTGAAGCGTTCTACATCGAGTCTCTAGGTTTCACGGATCATCAGCAAGGCAAGTAACATTTTGATCATACCTCTTTACTACCCAGTTTTATTGCATTAAATCAATCCTCAAACAATTGCATGGTTAGCATCTGAATTAAATTGTGGGTTTTGGGAAGTAGATGAGGTAGTACCTATTCACCCGTTTGTTACCAAACCTTTGGGAGTTACTTCTACGTTGCTTATATTGCTATGCTATGCTTGTAGACATGGATTGGGAGAGTGTATCCATGACATATGTGAGTTTTGTTAATTAATGGTTAACTTGAGGTGGCAAATTTAATACACATCTGGGTTGATTGAGGCACCTGGGAAACCCAGTGATTGCCTGTATTTTTGGAAATCCCGGGGTACCGTGTGATTTTCCTATGGACTGCCACCTAGGCTCAAAGGGATCATAAGATTATTCATGCTGGAAACTTCCCTGTGCAGACACATGCCATTATGGGCTCTGGCATAGTTGAGTAAGTTGTGGGAAACCTTTCCATGATGGGCTAGCAGATGTAGGGGATTGTAGGTGTACAGGCCTATCTATCGGTTAAGGGGACCTCTTCGGAAAGACCGTGTCTCGGTCATCCGTTTCTCAAACATTATGTAGTGCGAGAAAACCAACGGAGGAGATCGAGTCTTGTGGGGAAAAGTGCACAAACCTCTGCAGAGTGTACAAACTAATCATGATTAGCCGTGTCCCTGGTTATGGACATCTTGAGTATCTAGTTATTGGATTATCATGTTGATCTCATCACTCTAAATTAATTTTGTTGGGTTTTTAAATTACTTTTAATTGGGATTGAGATGGGGTTTACCATTCTCAATATTTTCAACCAACTTTGTAGTTAAATAAAATCGATTCCTTTGAAGTAGGGAAAAATTGGCTTTCCGCAAAACATATTAACCCTACAGCCTCCACCAGCAATATATGCATGTAGTGATAGCTTTATTCTGTTCATTACTCTATTGTGTTACATTGCCAGCATATTCCATGTGCTGACCCGTTTCGGGCTGCAACATATCATGTTGCAGACTTTTCAGACGACGAGTAAGGAGCCTTAGGTCATGGTCTTTCACTCAGTGATGCCGTTGGAGTTGATGGACTCACTTTATCTTCCAAGCCTTCCACTGTTATCGTATTAGATGGCCTTAAGCCATATTTATTGTAATAAGTTCTCTTTTGATACATTCGATGTAATAGGTGTGTGATTGCTACTCTGTTATAAATCCTCAAGTACTGTGTGTCAGCATTACCGATCCAGGGATGACACTGATGCACAGAGATCAGACTGTTTGAGGTTTGGTCGCTACAAAGAATTACCTATAAAGCTACTTACATATTGGGCATCAAGATCTATAAAGATAGATTAAGACGCTTGATAAGACTTTCGATGACTACATACCTTGATAAGATTTTGAAGGAGTTCAAAATGGATCAGTCAAAGAAGGAGTTCTTGCCTGAGTTGTAAGGTGTGAAATTGAGTAAAGACTCAAAACCCGGCCATGGCAGAAAATAGAAAGAGAATGAAAAGTCATTCCCTATGCCTCAGTCATAGGTTCTATAAAGTATGTTATGCTGTGTGCCAGACCTATTGTATACCTTAGCATGATGTTGGCAAGGGAGTACAATAGTGATCTAGGAGTAGATCACTGGACAGTGGCCAAAATTATCCTTAAAGGACTAAGGAAATATTTCTCGATTATGGAGGTGATAAAAGAGTTCGTCGTAAAGAGTTACGTCCATGCAAACTTTTGACACCGTTCTAGATGACTCTAAGTCTCGATCTAGATACATATTGAAAGTGGGAGCAATTAGCTAGAGTAGCTCCGTGCAGAGTATTGTAGACATAGAAATTTGCAAAATACATACAGATCAGAATGTTGCAGACCCGTAGACTAAATTTCTCTCACAAGCAAAACATAATCACTCTTTGGGTGTTAATCACATAGCGATGTGAACTAGATTATTGACTCTAGTAAACCCTTTGGGTATTAGTCACATGGAGATGTGAACTAACCACATAACGATCTGAACTATTGTTGTTAAATCACATAACGATGTGAACTAGATTATTGACTCTAGTGCAAATGGGAGACCGAAGGAAATATGCCCTAGAGGCAATAATAAAGTTGTTATTTATATTTCCTTATATCATGATAAATGTTTATTATTCATGCTAGAATTGTATTAACCAGAAACTTAGTACATGTGTGAATACATAGACAAACAGAGTGTCACTAGTATGCCTCTACTTGACTAGCTCATTAATCAAAGATGGTTGAGTTTCCTAGCCATAGACATGAGTTGTCATTTGATGAACGGGATCACATCATTGGAGAATGATGTGATTGACATGACCCATCCATTAGCTTAGCACTATGACCGTTTAGTTTATTGCTATTGCTTTCTTCATAACTTATACATGTTCCTATGACTATGACATCATGCAACTCCCGAATACCGTAGGGACACTTTGTGTGCTATCAAACGTCACAACGTAACTGGGTGATTATAAAGATGCTCTACAGGTGTCTCCGATGGTGTTTGTTGAGTTGGCATAGATCGAGATTAGGATTTGTCACTCCGATTGTCGGAGAGGTATCTCTGGGCCCTCTCGGTAATGCACATCACTATAAGCCTTGCAAGCAATGTGACTAATGAGTTAGTTGCGGTATGTTGCATTACGGAACGAGTAAAGAGACTTGCCGGTAACAAGATTGAACTAGGTATTGAGATACCGACGATCGAATCTCGGGCAAGTAACATACCGATGACAAAGGGAACAACGTATGCGGTTTGACCGATAAAAGATCTTCATAGAATATGTAGGAGCCAATATGAACATCCAGGTTCCGCTATTGGTTATTGACTGGAGACATGTCTCGGTCATGTCTACATAGTTCTCGAACCTGTAGGGTCCGCACGCTTAACGTTTGGTGATGATCGGTATTATGAGTTTATGTTTTTTGATGTACCGAAGGTAGTTCGGAGTCCCGGATATGATCACGAACATGACGAGGAATCTCGAAATGGTCGAGCTGTAAAGATCGATATATTGGAAGCCTATGTTTGGACATCGGAATGGTTCCGAGTGAGTTCGGGCATATACCGGAGTACCGAGGGGTTACCGGAACCCCCCTGTGACGCCCCCAATTTGACCGTACACTAATCATACACGCAAACGTGTACGATCAAGATCAGGGTCTCACGGGAAGATATCACAACACAACTCTACAAATAAAATAAGTCATACAAGCATCATATTACAAGCCAGGGGCCTCGAGGGCTCGAATACAAGAGCTCGATCATAGACGAGTCAGCGAAAGCAACAATATCTGAGTACAGACATAAGTTAAACAAGTTTGCCTTAAGAAGGCTAGCACAAACTGGGATACAGATCGAAAGAGGCGCAGGCCTCTTGCCTGGGATCCTCCTAAACTACTCCTGGACGTCGTCAGCGGGCTGCACATAGTAGTAGGCACCTCCAGTGTAGTAGGAGTCGTCGTCGACGGTGGCGTCTGGCTCCTGGGCTCCATCGTCTGGTCGCAACAATCGGGTATAGAAAGGGGAAAAGGGGGGAGCAAAGCAACCGTGAGTACTCATCCAAAGTACTCACAAGCAACGAACTACACTACATATGTATGCATTGGTATCAAATAGAAAAGGGGTAACATATGTGGACTGAACCGCACAAAGCCGGAATAAGAGGGGGATAGCTAGTCCTATCGAAGACTACGCTTCTAGTAACCTCCATCTTGTAGCAGAAGAAGAGAGTAGATGGTAAGTTCACCAAGTAACATCGCATAGCATAATCCTAACCGAGGATCCTCCCCTCGTCGCCCTGTGAGAGAGCGACCACCGGTTGTATCTGGCACTTGGAAGGGTGTATTTTATGAAGTATCTGGTTCTAGTTGTCATAAGGTCAAGGTACAACTCCAAGTCGTCCTATTACCGAAGATCATAGCTATTCGAATAGATTAACTTCCCTGCAGGGGGGCACCACATTTCCCAACACGCTCGATCCCCTTTGTCCGGACACACTTTCCTGGGTCATGCCCGGCCTCGGAAGATCAACACGTCGCAGCCCTACCTAGGCACAACAGAGAGGTCAGCACGCCGGTCTAAATCCTATGGCGCAGGGGTCTGGGCCCATCGCCCATTGCACACCTGCACGTTGCGAGGGCGGCCGGAGAGCAGACCTAGCAACCTCCATTACAAAGGAAGTTGCGTTACATGGTCCAACCCGGCGCGCGCCGCTCAGTCGCTGACGTCACGAAGGCTTCAGCTGATACCACGACGTCGAGTGCCCGCGTAGTTGGTTAGTGCGTATAGGCCAGTAGCCAGACTCAGATCAAATACCCAGATCTTGTTAAGCGTGTTATTTTGAAATAACCGCGAACAACGACCAGGGACAGGCCCACCTCTCTCCTAGGTGGTCTCAACCTACCCTGTCGCTTCGCCACAAAGTAACAGTCAGGGGCCGTCGGGAAGCTAGGCCCACCACTACCTGGGTGGAACCACCTGCCCCTTCAGCCCCCAACATCAGAATCACTTGCGGGTACTCCATGAGCCAACCCGACTTTAGTCACAACATTTATATGTATAAAGTATATAATATATACCCGTGATCACCTCCCGAGTGATCACGGCCCGGTAGTATAGCATGGCAGACAGACAAGAATGTAGGGTCACTGATGATGAACTAGCATCCTATACTAAGCATTTAGGATTGCAGCTAAGGTATCAACAGTTGTAGCAACAATGACATGCTATGCATCATAATAGGATTAACAGAAAGCAGTAACATTCTACACTACTCTAATGCAAGCAGTAGAGAGAAGAGTAGGCGATATCTGGTGATCAAGGGGGGGGCTTGCATGGTTGCTCTGTCAGGAAAGAGGGGTCGTCAACAGCGTAGTCGATCGGGGCACCAGCAGCGGCGTCAGTCTCGTAGTCTACCGGAGAGAAGAGGGGGAAGAAACAATGAATGCAAAGCAAACATATGCATAACGATGCATGACATGACAAGTAACGTTGCTAGGTGTGCCCTAACGCGGTATGAGGTGATATTGGTGAAGGGGGAAAACATCCGGGAAAATATCCCCGGTGTTTCGCGTTTTCGGACAGATGAATTGGAGGGGGAAACTTGCGTGTTCTCTATGCTAGGGATGCGTGGCGGACGAACGGGCTACGTATTCGGATTCGTCTCGTCGTTGTGAGCAACTTTCATGTACAAAGTTT